>NW_027397073.1:741901-805990 GCF_003265705.2 Callorhinus ursinus | reverse complement strand
GGGTGCTGTGCGTCCTCCTACCACAAGAACCCAACCCGGGCCTGACGCGGTGTATGTACCGAAGAAACATTAGTCATTTTCAAGAGTACAGACTTTTGGCAGAGTGTCAGCCCACGGGACCCTCCTTCTTCCTCAACAGCTCAAAGCAGTGAAGGTTGCTTAGCGCTCGCATGGGACACCTTCTCCTCCTCACATTGACTCTGCACTGTGTGTCCCTCTGCCCTGCAGGTAATCGGACGAGTACTTACCGAATCTCAAAGGACCTAATTCTTCAACAACAACAAAACCAAAAGTTACAAGATGTTGTAGTAATTAGATAATGGTGTTAAGAAAGAAACCCGTGCCTTCCACACAGTTAGTTCATTATCAGGGCCATCGCGGTACTGAGAAACATGTAATACAGTGTGTTACCTTTGTCTGTGGCCTTAGCCATATTTGTGTGACATGAATCACTGGGACCGTTCTTTATAGCTCCAAAGCATACTTCAAGACCATCCTCCTGCCTACTTCCCAGAACAAGCATGTTCAGTTACTGAATCTATGCTTTGCCCTCGTGAAAAGTGTGCGACTAAGCAGGCACTACCATGGACTTTGTTCATCAGTGTCCAAGTGAAGAGAGCATTGTACCCGCAACCTGGTGGAACACCATGTCCGGCCCTGAAACCAGCCGGGAGCCCCTGCCTGACCTGGAACGTTGGAGACTCTGCACGTCGCTGCCCATGCTCACGGTACTCACCAGTAGATCTAAAGGAAGGCACAACACGGTTCTCAGAACTAACATCCCGGCACTACAGTCCTGAACTCGTCTGCCAAATCTCTCTCTCAGGTCTGCCATCATGCACAATGCGGCTCGCATTCCGGCGGCAGCCATACGATCATGGCACCCTGTGGTGGACAGTGTGTCCACAAGCATATGGGAGGACGTTTGAAATACAATATTGAAAATTAATATCTGTGATAAATGAGGTTTATGCCAGCATGGGTTTAAAAATGTTTGTTGATATTTGAGATAAGAAGATAAGTGAGGGACTAGTGAGGTTTTGCTTTTATCTTTCCCGTTTGATTTCCTTAAAGAATTTTAGGATTCTGTGCGACGTGGGCATTTCTTCTACACCTCCTTAGGGCACAGGCTGTGGGAAACTGACCTCTCCGACAGAGCTTTCAGAGTTTTTATAGTTTAAAATAAAGAATAGTTCATATATATTTAATTTAAAAATGTGAGCAGAGCTATTACTTACCAATCTTGAAAGAAAGGTACCACCCGGTGATTTTTATAGACAAACAACACTTCTTGAAGTGTCTGTTGAAGTACTATCAGAAGTCTAATTTCCTTAAATGTATTAGAAGAATGTTATTTAAAGATTAGAAATCACAAGTGTTGCCTTGCTTTGAAACAGATATTTGGAGTTTCAGTATGCTTTACCTTGATGTCATATATATACATGTGTGTATATGTGATGAAATTTGAATTGGTTCTGGATATTCATTATGTAGTTTATTTCAGGAACACATAGGCAACATAATATAGGATGATTTAATTTCGTTTTATTTTTTATTTTTTTTAATATTTTATTTATTTATTTGAGAGCCTGCCAGCGTTGGGCAAAGGGAGAGGGAGAGAGAAACTCAAGCCAACTCCACGCTGAGCACAGAGCCAGACACGGGGCTCAATCCCATGACCCTGAGGTCATGACCTGAGCTAAAACAAGAGTCAGACGTTCAACTGACTGGGCCACCCACGCACCCCTTAATTTCCTTTTAAAAAATATTTCCAAGTCATGTTAACTCTATTTCTAAATATGTTAATGAAATAAAAGCTGTATGATTGTGTCCAGTTTTCCAGAACATACATAAAATCTCTCTCTCCAAGAGACAAGACTAACAGAGACTTTAATCTTTCCTTCTAACAGAAGTGTCATGAACTCCTGTATAGATCAAGGAAAGCACTTCAATCATTTATTACTGAAATGCTTTGAAACCATAAAGTGATATTATATTCATCAGGCATTTATTGAAAGCATCCTATGTGCCAGGAATTATGCCAGGAGTGGAGAACGTAATGACAAATACATTTAAAATCACGTGCACAGTGACCCAATCCGGATCAGATAGAAGCAGGGAATCTGTAATCGTCACATAGACAGAGTGAAAATATGGTCTGGCCAGGCCGCAGGGAGAGGTCGGAGAGGAGAGGAACTGGTTTGTTTGCTGTGTGGCCAGTCTGTAAAGGGTTGGGTGGGTGGCCAAAGGTGGGCGTCGCAGGAAAAAAGACCCTGAAGCCACAGAGAGCTTTTCTCGCTCCGGGCATCCCTCAACATTTGCTGCGTCAGGAGACACAGCACCACTGGGACGAGGTGGGAAGCCAGACAGGGTCCAGAGCAGCATGGAGTGCGTCGGCTGGGCCTTGCCAGCCAGACAGCCATGCGTAACTGCCAGCTCACCAGCACTCTGCACCCACGCTCCAAAAACGGAATTCGTAATCAGACTTACATTATGTAATAATCCATCTTTGGTCTTGATAATTTCCATGGTTATTCGGTATCTGGTAGGACAGATAAGAAACTTTAAATGACAAAGCCCCAAAGAATCTCAGAGTCAGGAAGGGGCATGGCCCCATTCTCCTGTGGTCAGCCCGGCTTGCAGAGGTTGCCCCTGAGCTGGAGGAACAGAGGCCGGAGTCTGGGGCCCAGTGACCCCGTGTGGGAGCTGGGCGGGCAGGAGTGGGGCAGCCCCCACAGCCGTGGGGCTAAAATGTCTCTGATGCATCCAGTGTGGTGGGGGTGCCACTTTAACCACTTCTAAAGCTCCCCACAGGACCCTGCTATAAATCCGTGGGGTCTGTACCATGTCATGACTGTACATGTGCCATCAAAGATGAGGAGAAAGTTGGGAAGACACTAATGTACTCTTTTAAAGTTAGAACAAAATTCTGGAAAAATAATCAAACACCAAAAAAACAATGTACATGTAGAAGCAAACTTTTTTCTACACTGATTATGAGAGAATAGAGCCTTTTAAGGCATATTTATTGAGATTCAATTGACACATAGGAAATGTGTATACTTACGATGTGTGATGTGATGTTTCGATCTACAGATATCTCATCCTGAGCAATGATCTCCACAAGGAGGCAAATTAGCATATGCACCACCTCACATTGTTATCATTGTGTGTGTGTGAAGAACATAGACTTTAAATAAAAAGAAAAAAAAGAGCTATTTCTGTATTGGTAGACTGAGTATTCTGATCTAGATCCACTTGTTTTTAACACAGGTAGTCTCTTCCCTCTCTCAACACACATACGCAGAAACACAGACCATCTTGTGTATACCCATTGGGCATATCTTTGCAAACCTAATCCTAACGATACTAATCTATTTACCTGAGAGTAGGAAAAAGAATAAATGTTACAACAGATTAGAATTTCTGCTCTCTCAATATCTTTAACTGGGAACCAAATTAGTGAAAATCAGTTGGAGCAAATTCAGTATCTCAAAAGGGTTATGCGGGATTTTTTTTTGTAAAACAGGGCACACGGAGATAGCATTTGAAACAAACATAAGGTATGGGATCCTGGAGTGTAGAGGAGAAGACCTATTTGTAATAATACCTTTTATTTAAAACATTCAGAAAGAAGGAAGGCATTCCTTGTGTATGTACCGAATGCCAGGCATGGTAACCCATGTTTACATACGTGATCTCATAGTTAAAAAATCTCTTAATCTTCATGAACCCCAATGAGGCAGATACTGTCATCCCCGTTTTACTGTTAGAAGAAGTCTCTAGGAAGAGTGAGGATGGACATAGCCCGTGACCTTGGAGCTGGTCTTCAAATGCGTGTCTGTCTCTAAATCCCGCGGTGAAGAATGCAGATGGCCAGTGATCACCCGTGAGGAGCGAGCATAGATCTTAGTCAAGAACAGAGGCCCTTGGTTCTCATACCTCGGTGGACTTCTTTATTCTCTCAAATATTCGTTGTCTTCATGTTTAGAATGTGAAGAATAGAGATTTACTGTAGGATTAAATAAATAGGTATGCAAAAGATAGTATCTCAAAAAATTAAGTGTAATTATTAAGACAAATGTTTGATGCTTCTTATGACCTCACTATTTTTATCAGCTGAGTATTTTTTGTAGATATTTTATTTTGCCTGCAATTTTAGCTGCATTTTACAGCACTGGCCTCTCAGATTTCTGATTTTAAGTCTTGGTCCCAGGGAAAAGGTAATAAAGACACTTTGGTGGGCCCAAGAATCTAGTAAAAAGAAATAAGAAGAATTGTGCCGAGCTGTACACAGCTTTGTGACATTTCTGAGAACGCTAGGATTTATTTCTATTCAGTGCTATCTGAATTGAATATTTGCATAGATTTTTATTTCAGTGTGTGTAGTAGTAACTTCCAGGATGTTTCTCTTTGGGCAGAGGCAAAGGAAAAATAAACCAAGGGGTAAGACATAACACCTTTTTATGCCACGGCTAAAACCTCAACAGAAGTAGCCTAAGCTAATTTTTTTTAATGATAATACTAAACCTTTGGTTTGAGTAAGATCACTAAAACTTTGCATTACTACCTATGTTTGCTTTTCCTTTCAAAGCAAAAACTGGTTGACTCCACAGGTTTGTATTCTCGTAACCAAAAATAAGATCAGGTCTTCAGAAATGACTCCTTGCTCTACTTTTGGAATGTAAAGAACAGCTTGACTCTCGAGAGGCTACTTGTACCGAACGGGACTGAGCTGATGCTCAGTGTTTCTGGGCACACGATAAATTTCTCGATTGGTGTCATTTATTTTAATGAATTATTACATTGCAGACAAGTTCACAATAAGAAAAATTCTGTTCCAGAACCCCAGTAGCACATCTACCATCACAGAATAGGGTGGATCAGGGGGAAGGCAGGACTGAGGTGCCACGGGTTCGTCCTAAATCTGCACCTTGTGGGGACCAGTGTCAGTAAACCTTCTCACAGCTTCTGTGTCCTCGTCTTCAAAGGGATGGGCATTTAATTCCCTCCTGTTAGGGTTTCCACTGGCATGCGGAATAGCGTGGGGGACAGGCAAGGTGGCAGAAGCCATGGGCCCTGCTACAGGAGTGTGTGGTCATCTGGGTCATTGTACATCCGCTCCACAGAGCTCTGCCCCTGCCTTGGTGACAGAGGGGCTCCTCCAGGCAGAAAGTCCTCCCCTCCGTACTCCAGAGGCTCCCCCACCACGCCTGAAAAGAAAGGTAACCGTGGGTCTTTCTGATAGACCACGACAATCTCCCAAGAGAGTGTATTTCTGAAATGTTAGTGGGCCCCATCCAACTACAGCTCTGTGCAGAGGTCCCCCCACAGCACTCGCTGCAGACTGTGTAGTGTTGGGGGTCCCCCAGCAGCGTGTTACCTTTAGCAGTGGCTGCTCTTGGGTAAACCATTGGCTGCAGCAGCGTTTAACCCCAAATGAATAAGCACATGCGTGTTTCTTGTCAGGGAGATAGTTTAAAGCCATCTGTAAGGCTTACTCAGAATTTGGAGACCTGACGTGATTTATGTACACCGTCTGTGTTTACACGCGTGTGTGTGTTTGCTAATGTCACCGACATGTGCCATTCCGGACTCAGTAGCACACACCACAGTGAGACCTATGTGCAGGCTTAGTTATTCACAGCAAGTGCTCCAAGGCGGTAGCTCCCCTTCCTCAGTACTTCTCCCTACTATTACCTAGAAGCTTAGGTCGGAGTCGTCGGGAGCAAGTGTGAACAACTGAGATGCTGTTAAAATTGAGGGAGTTGGCCACGCCCTCGCGCCCTTGATTTTGACAGGCACCCCGAGCCCTGGGACGCGGCGCGCTGCGCCGGCCGGGGGCGGGGGTCGGGCCAGAGGGCCGCCACCTGCACGGATGCAGGCGGGACGGCCTGACGGCGCCGCCAGCGGAGGCGGGGCGAGGGGCCCAGGAAGGGCCTCCCGAAGGGCTGCCCGGGGGCAAGCCTTGGGGCCTGCTCGAGTCGAGAGAGGAGGCCAGAAGTAGCCGGATACAGGGCAAGACCACAATGGCGGGCACGTGTACGGCCAGAACGGTGAGCCTCCCCAGCAGGGGAGGGGAGAGGAGGCCGCGCCTGGGAAGGGTCCGCCGGCTGCGCGGGAGCACAGTCCCTGCCCGACGCGCCTTCGCTGCGTCCGCTCCGGAGAAAAGTCAGCGCGGCCCGGCGCCTCGCGCCCCGCTCACCGCCAGAGTCACCTCCCGGCCTGTAATAACCGTCGTTCTCTGCTGATTCTCATGCTCTGCCTGGTGCTGAGGCATTTGTAGACGTGTAAGAAATGGCTTCTGTTTCATGAAAATCATAAAGTGATCTCTATGTCAACCTTGGAAGAATTAACAAAGTGGTTTAAGAGATTTGTGGGAAAATATGAATATAATCCCGTCCGATGCATTCAGCAGGAATGGTGAATGTCAGAACAGTAGACTTTCTATCTACTTGCTCTAGCAAGCAGCATTTAAAGTTGAGTGTTAATTGTTTGGCTTAAAAGTCTAATTTATTTTTCACTGCTGAATTAGCAATACTTAGGCATATTATGCATGCTTTCGTAAAGAGAGCAGATTAGTTAAGCTTTAGCACATGATTCTGAGAGGTTTGTGTTTGAAATTGAATGTGAACAACACAAGTGAGCCAACCTGTAACAAAGACAGGAGTTATCATTACATAACGTAAGCATCTGTTTTGTGCTTTCCTGAAATTATGGAGTTTTATTCATAAAATATTTAGACACCAAATTATAGCTGTTACTGGGCAGAGCCAACTAATGAATTTTCTATCTCAAGAAGCAAATGAGTTCCCAACTTGTCAAACTTAACCCTCCATGCCCATATGTTCATTTAGTTTTGAAGGATTCATGGCTATGAAGTTAGTAGTTTTCATATTTTATAGTTGTGATCTAGGAATCGATGTGACTATATATGAAATGATGAATTTTAAACTATACCTATTAATTTTGAGTAGAAGTATTAGAACAAAAGTTACTTGTGATATCTAGAGGGTCCTTTACTGGGGTCCACGGGCCTCCAGAAATTATGTACAATTGTGTATAATAAGTGTTCAAACATATTTTGAGAATTCTAGAGGGCTAAATATGTAAGCATTTCTTTGAATTCTCAAAGAGCTAGCTGATAGAAAAAAATGGGCAAAAACCACTTAGCTCTTTGGTTAGAAACTACATAATACTAAGAAAGAGAGATGAATTTGTAGAAATACACCAGCAATTCAAGGAATATGATGCATTCTGATTGCAGCTCCAACATTGATTCTAATGTGAGTTTGCATGCCTTTCCAGTGACTCGGACATTGTTAGAAATCTGGCCAAACACCGGGTCGGCCAAGTGCACACAGATTTCTGGCTACAAATAATCACACTATTAAAATAGTGGGAACATTAAGATAAACCTTAACATCCCTCAAAAGGGGGCAGCAAATCAACTATAGCGCTCTAGTAAGAATGAGGTAGCTTTATATTTATCAACATGGCAAGATCCCTGAAACATACTGATAATTTAAAAAAAGAAACTCAAAAGCACTCTGTGTAGTATACTCCCACTGATGCAAAAATAAGAAAATAAGGTCTTTGATTTTATATCATTTTCCATATTAGAAGTTATGAAAGGATAAATCCAAATATTGTAAAGGTATTTACTGAGGAGGACATTTGAGTTTGGGAGGATATTTTTAATCTTTACTCCACAAATTTTGGATTTCACAACAGTACTACAATTATGATTTAAAAACAAAAACAAGAAAAGAAAAACTGAGGAAGACTACTCTGGTCCTAGAAAACCACAGGGGACTTGAGTTTGAATATTTGTCTTGGAAATGATGCAAAAACGATTGTCTTATGGTCAAAATGTGATCACATCAAGTACCTAATATGACAATTTATGTGTGATTTTAAAATTAGAGATAATTCGGTTCGCCTCAAAAACACATCCACATTCTGACAAGCTTATTTGTGATGAAGATAAAGGTGTCAGACAGCCCAGTAATCTGGAACAGGGCGCGTTTCCCGCCTTGGGAGTGCCAGGCGCGCGAAGCCACTTGTCTTCCAGGCAGAACAAAAGACTGAGGTGCACAGGCACCAAAATTAATCCTTAGCAAGACAGGCTGGCCCTCCAAACTGGGCTGGATACCCACACTTCTTCTCTGTCTAGAGTCTTCTCATTCTAAGTCCCAGCTCAAACCCTCCTCCAGGAATGTTCTTTTCTCCAGAGCAAAATCATTCATGAGTCCTCACTCTTCCCCAGGAGGGCGTGGGCTTATTTTGCCTGAATTGTTCACAACACCTCTCTCTCCCTACTAATCCAGGAGCTCTTAAAAATGATGACCAGAATTATGATCTTATTCTTCAATCTCTTAAAAGGAGCTCAATAACATATAATGAATAATTTTTTAAAAGTTTTGTGTCTTCATGGAATATGAAATTTAGCAAGGGAAATAAAACTATTGCCCTTTTACTTCAAGACTTAAATGGAAAGATCAAATTCACCTGAGAAATAAGGAATTGGTTTGATTGTCCTGAATTCTTACCTTATTGGACATATTAATAAGTCCACAGAAACATTTCTATCATTCTAAGGGTACTTTGGTCAGCCATAAAAAGGCAGAGTCACAGACGTGAACTGTGGTGTTTCCCACTGCAGAACCCCTCATGCTCACTAGAGAGTGCTTTCCCATGACCCTTTGAATGTTTCCTGTCCCCGAGATGGATAAGAGTCTCTTACAAAGACATACCCTGATGTTCTTAGGGCATCTCAGCTTCATGTGCATTGGGGTTGGCGTTAGTTCTCAGGATCTAACTGATCACGTCAGGAAAAACATGAATCCTAGCGGCGTCCCCCTGCACCGCAGAGCCCCCCACGATGTTTCAGAGGACGTGGAAGGGAAGCAGGCCCGGTCGAGAGTGTCCCGCATGTATTTAGATGTGTTCTGGTTCATCACCAAGGAATTTCTACCTTTATTTGTTGTTTTATGAATTTAGGTTTCCACACAGTGGAGATGCTGAAAATATTTAACAGTACAGGAATGAATGTTGTCATTCACACTGGTGTGTGCTGAATGAACCTTACCTTTGGTTCCCCCTGTAATTTTTCAGGGGCTGGGTGGGGGAGGGAGAAGGGAATGTTTCACTGCTTACAAGCACATTCACACACACACACACACACACACACACACACACACACATTAAAGTCTGTCTCACCCCAATTTTTGCATTTCCAAAAACATATCAAATTAATACCAGGCCACACATGCCCTAAGGACACCTTCCATCTTCTTGCACATCCATTCACTACAACCCCTGTGGACACTTGGGCAAGAAACAAAGATTAAGAAAGACAGCTGATCACATGAAACCTCAAGTGCTGAATTGTGGACCTCGAATGGGTTAGTGTGTGCAGACTTGGGGAGTGCACTTATTTCTCCTCCATAAACTCAACTAAACTGCATCTGGTTCTCCAAATACTAAAGCTAATTCTGAAGATGTCCAGCTTCTAGTAATGACAGAGTGGATTGTATCAGATAACTCCCTTGCCAACCACAGTTACAAACTCTGGACAAAATATTTAAAATCCAATTATTTAGGGGCGCCTGGGTGGCTCAGTCGGTTAAGCGACTGCCTTCAGCTCAGATCATGATCCCGGGGTCCTGGGATCGAGCCCCGCGTCGGGCTCCCCACTTGGCGGGAAGCCTGCTTCTCCCTCTCCCACTCCCCTTACTTGTGTTCCTGCTCTCACTCTCTCTCTCCCTCAGTCTCTCTCTGTCAAATAAACAAATAAAAATCTTTAAAAATCCAATTATTTAAAGGTACTCAAGATTTACCAAAACCAGCAGAAACTGAAGAGAATTTTAACATTGGAAGACAGGAACCACAGAAAAGATCCACATTTTTCTGTCTTATCCCATGGGACATGCCCAGGTTTTTCTAGGTCAGGGGGATAGAGCTCAAGCAGGAGGCAGCAGTACTTTAGGGCTTATGAGTCAGATGTTCAATTTGGGGGAACAGGAGATGCTGAAATTGAGACAAAGAATCCCAGAAAGGAAAGAGAGGCTAGCCCCCTAGTCCAGGTAAAAGTCCCTCAGATCACTGCTGACCCCTAAATCGTATGTGCCAGGGGTAAAACTCTAGTGGTCACCTGTTAAAGCATCAGCTGGAAGACGCAAAACTCGGAGGAGAAATCTTGCAGGGGCTATAGGCCATCAGAAAGCTAGAGCTCGGAGTGCTTGCCAGATTATAGGGCCTTGCTCAAGATTTCAGGCTTCCTTTCAGATCCCAAAGAGAATTAAGCCTTATGAGAAAGTACTATCCTCGGAGACTAAGATCTATGTGTTGGGACTAAGGGATAAATTAAAATAGATCTACTCAAATAAGCTACAAAACCAATCCACTTGTAAGAGATAGGCAATTCACTGGTAATTTAACACCTGTCAGAAAAATAACAACACTTTTTAGAGACAGATAACAGAATCCAGAGTCCCTGCAAAGTATCATTTGCAATTCCTGGTATACAGTAAAAACAAAGAAAAACTGAATAGAAAAATAAATAGGAACATGAAATTCATAGTCAAGGGGAAAAGCAGCCAATAATAATAGACCTAAAAATACCCCAGACTTGGGAATTGGTGAATGATGACCTTAAAATGCCTATAATAGGTCTATTCATGAGAGTACAAACTAGGTGGATAGAAAGATAAAATAAGTACAATAATGGAGAATTGAAGGAGAGATATGAGAGCTGTAAAAAAAATGGAAATTAGGAAAAGGGAAATTCTAAAACTAAAAAATATATTACCTGAAATACAAAATTTGTTATAGGACATCAACAGAAACTGGAAGACAGCAGAATGACACGTCAGCGAACCTGACGGCAGAGCAGTGGACATTATCCAACCGAATTACAGGGGAAAAAGCAACTAAAATAAAAAGCAATAAACAAGACAACAATGACAAACCCCAGAGGTTAATCACCTGTAGTATCAAGTAGACAAATAAAAACGTCCCCAAGAGAAAAGCAAAGGGAGAAGGAGAGAGTGGGGTAGGAGAATTACATATTTGAATAATCATGGCCAGGATTTTCCAAATTTGACAAAAAATGTCAACTCATAGATCTGATAAACCCTCGAAACAACAAATGCAAATGAGATGAAACAAAACAAAACAACAACAACAAAAAAATCCACACATAGGTACATCATAGCCAAACTGCTAAAAACCAGTGATAAACAGAAAATCTTACAAGTAGCAGAGGAAAAAATACATTACATACAAAAGAACAAAGGTGTTTTTCATTAGACACAATTCTAACCAGAAGACAACCGAGGAATCTCTTTCAAATGATGAAGAAAAAAAAATTGTTAATTAGAATACAGTATCTAGAAAATATATCTTAGAAAAATTAAAAGAAAATAGGGCATTTCCAGAGAAGCAAAAGTTTAGAGAATTTGAGCTAGCAGTCTTGAAACATAAGAAATGCTAAAGAAAAATTTCCAGCAAAAACAAATTGATGTCATGTTGAAATAAGGAGCTACAGGAATCAATGCAGATCACTAGACATTTCAAACATGCCTATAATATAAAGGAATATTTTTCTTCAATATTTCTCACTTTTTGAAAGTTATTTAAGAGTAAAATGATCATTTAAAGTAAATCATAAAAACTAAAACAATGATGTTTGAGGTTTATAACAAATGTAAAAGTGAACTATATAACATTAGTACAAAACTGAAGATGTTGTAAGGCTCTCACATGTTAATGGGCTCGGTACTACCATTACAAGGAAGAGATTGTCAGAATGGATAGAAAAGCAAGACAAAACTATGTATTATTTACAAGAGGAATACTTTAAATATAAAGACATGGAAATATCACAGGTAAAAATATGGAAAACAGTAAGTACACTGAAACTAGGATAGCTATAGTAATATCCTGAAAAAAGAAATGGAAGTCAAGATAGATTTATCTTGTAAAGATAAAAGGTGAATTTATCAAAATTATATAATAATGTAATATCAGAAATTCAAAATATTTAAAGTAAAATGTAACTAAGGAAGAAATAGACAAATCCTCAATTATAGTTGGAAATTCTTATACCCCTATCTTATAATTGTTTAAAATAAGGAAACAAAGAAAAAATCAAAAAGGAAACAGAAAGCATAGCTGTGAACAAATTGACCTGATATATACAGAATCCTATACACAGCCCTGTAAGCACATATTATTTTCAAATGCACCTGGAACATTCACCCATATAGCCCAGATACTGGGCCATAAAGTAAGTCTTGATAAGTTTAGAAGGACTGAAGTCATAATAAAATATTGCAGAAATATCAAACTGTTTGAAAATTAAGCAAGACACTTCTAAGAAATCCATAATCCAACAGAAATCTCAAGGAATGAGAATATATTTTGAGCTGAATGATAATGAAAACAGCATATCAGAATTAGCAAAATGTAGCAATAGCAGTTCTTAAAAGCAGATGGGTAGTTTAAAATACTGATATCATGAAGAACAGGTTTAAAATCTAAGATGTATCCTGAAGAAGCTAATAGTAGAAGGGTAAATTAACCCTCCTCCTCCAAAAAAAAAAAAAGCAAAAAAGAAAAAGTAATAATGGAGTAGAATATAATGAAGTACAAAACAAAAAAGGGCAAGAGCTGATTTTGGGAAAAAAAAATAGATTGATAAAACTTTAGCTAGAGTAATATATAAAAAAGAGAGGACACAAATTGCAAACATCAGGCATAAAAGATACAATATTATTGATATCCTACAGATGTTAAAAGGATAAATGAGCAAAATATCAATTAACTGAAGAATTTAGATGAAATGGACAAATTCTTTGTAAAACATGACAACAGATTAATGTTAATTGGGACAGAAGCTGACTCAAGTTCAGCATGCAATGCCCTATGTCTTCCAGGCATGAGATGGCTGGTTGCCTCTGTCAGTTGGCCCGTGAAGTCTGGAGCAGCCAGGTGAAAACATCAGCACCTGAATGAACCGTGAAGTTATGTCCACAGCACCTGCTTATCTAGTAGATGCACCCGGTACTGAAAGGGTCATTCTCGGTTCATGGTTGTATAAACTGAAGGTGGTGAGCAGCTTTGAGTTCTTAAAAACATATAGCACCGATCAGGAGGAAAAGCAGAAGAATGTCTCTGAACATAATTTTTTATAGGGATAAGAAGAACATTTAAGAATTTTTGTGTTTCACATATTAAAATAGAAAAGAAAACAATCATGCTGCCATTGAACGGCCCTCGGAGCTGTGAGATGCTGATGAAGTACGGCTGTGGAGACACAGGGCACAAAGGAGAATTCCCATGAAAACAAAAGTTAACAGAGGAATTAAATTCTTATTTAATTCAATGCAGGCAAAACTGACACCGAAGAAGATTGAAATAGTGTTATGAAAGAGAGGGGAACTCTCTGGAACGAGAGATTGATGAAAATGATGATGAATCAAATTGGTAATTCCATCTAAAAACCTATACACGTGCCCAAGAGATAGACAGGGCAATTGGAAAGAAGAGGGAGTTAGACACATAACGGAGCTAAATTCTCCCGATTTGAAAGGTGACTGCATCTCGCAAATCAACGTGGCCCCCACCGGCGGCTGCAGCCGGCAAAGACAAGCATGGTCTCTGTGGTCTCTTGTGACCAGTGGCTGGCAAGGTCCAACTCCGGGCACCCCTTGTTCTAAACTGCTTCCCTTCACCAACTGCCCGTTTCCTCTCTGTGGTAATCACCTTTGTTTCTTCCATTTCAATGGAAATTGATTTCACTCCACTGTGTCCTGGATGCTGAAACACTGCTGATTCTACTTTTCAGCAAATTCATGCTGTTTTATTATTATGTCCCAGCCATTCTCGCACCTGCCCCCCTGTTGCCTGTCCCATCTGCCCCACCGCCAGTCTGTCTCCACTTCTCCCCCCACTTGCCTCTCACCCAGCTCCATCCGATTTCAGTGCTGCTTCTAATGAAACCTCCCTCAGAAGTCAGCTACAGTCCCAATCGGCAAGAGGAATGGATCACTCCAAGGCTCCCCTGAAATCCCCCACCTTACGTTTTCTCTTGGAAGAGTGTTATTTTTTCCTTATCTCTTCTCTTTGTGTTTCCTGTTCCTTCTCCCGGCGTCTGAACATGGATAGCCTCCAGGATTCTTCTCTGTTTCTGTCCTGTATCTCTATGTCCTGTATCCTTCATGGTCTGAATGCACACACTTGATTCCGAGATAGGATCTCACAATCCATGTTTTTAGATTTTACCTCACTCTTGAGAGCCTAAACCTACATTATCAATACTTTTCAAGTTCCTAACCTAGGAACATAGACTGATGACTTTTAAAAATGTTCAAATCAAATTCCTTTCCTAAGGCTGCTAACAAGGTTGCAGCAGAAAGCTCTCTGGTCACTCTGGCATGGCCCCCACGCTATCATCATGAAAACGTGCAGGTGGGAACCAACTTTGTAGGAGGAGAATCTCTCTATAAATGCTCAATCCAAGCGAGGTGCTAAGCCACCAAAAGCAGGCTCTTTTGCTTTGTGGTAACAAGCGCGAGACAAGAACAACAACAGAAGGGCTTCCTGTCAATACACCAGCAGAAAACAGACTTGGCATTCTGGAGCAAAAATGTGAAACCTTTTGAGGATGCATACAAAAATGAGACGGAATTAAACACAATGGAAAGATGAAGAGTGGGCTGTGCAACTTGCACAAATGAGATAAGGAAAAACAGTGTGCTGAGGAGCTCTTTCAGATCAGTCACCACTCGCAGCAATAGGGAACATTCTCCGGGGCTTGAACTGGGCTGTATCTCCCTGAAGAACCTGGGGAGGGGGGTGGTAATTATCTAGTTTCCATTATATTTCCAGTTTTGAGTCCATTATCTGATTTTTAGGGAAAATATATGTTCTTTTTTCTTCTGGAAATTATTATGAACAGCTTCGTTGAGGAATAATTTACATACTGTAATGTTCAACCATCACATGGGTGTGCAACTCAATGATTTTGCAGAGCTGTGCAACGATCACCAAAATATAATTTTAGAATATTGCAATTACCCCCAAAAGATTCCCTATGCTTATTTGCAAACCAATCCCCATTTTCATCCCCCAACACCAGTCCACCACTATCCTCTCAGTAGGTACAGATTTGCCATTTTTAAGCATTTCATATAAATGGAAACATGTCATATCTGGTATCTTATGCCTGGCTTCTTTGACATAGTCTCACGTTTTTACAATTTATCTGTTTTGTAGCTTGTGTCTTCCTTAACAACTTCCAGTATTATTTTGATTTAACAGGTATTTACCGCATTTGAAACTTTAATCATTGGATTCTTAGAAATGTTTTATGTAAAAGTCTTTTACTTCAAAAGTACACTAAGATCAAGAGCAAAGCTAGGATGCCTGTCCAACCACTTTTATTTAACATTTTATTGGAGGTTCTAGCCAGTGCAATAAAGTAAGAAAAATAAGTCCCATATGCATATTACTTTACAAAAAATGAGTGTGTCATTTTCAAATATTTTAAATAAAAGTTTAAAACACTAATTTTATTGAACTATCATTGTTCTTATGTTAAGAGTAATTATCTACATTTATTCCTAAATATAATGTCTTCAGAGTTGCCAATTAAGAAAAAAAACACCTTATAGACAAAATATTACCTAAATACATATACCTATAGCTATTACTTAGGGCAAGAGTTTTGAGTAAATAAATATGCCTTAAGGGTAATAGAAGTAATGTGCCAAGTATTAGCTTCACAGCCTGACAGAGTTCATTTTGACCTCACCTTCCAAAACAACCTGCCCTCCTGTAATACGTAAGTTCCAGGCCCTCATTTCTGAGAGTGACTTAAAGTTTTCTTTCTCTACGCATGATCTCCAAACACTAAATTAATAGTCACCAACCTACGAAAGGCATTCTCTCCCCCAGCCATTCTCCCAGCTTCTGCATGCACCTCGGGCAATCCCGGATGGGCCTGGGCTCTTCTGGGTCAGTGAGGACACTGGAACACGGAGGAGATTTAAAATAAAGCTTCTTTGTGCCCATGTTTCTCAAACTGTGTTCATAAAACACTGGCTTTGCAAGAAGTTGCCGAATTTTTTTCTGAATAAAGGGACTGTTTAACCCAGAAATGGTGGTTAAATCACATAAGGAGATTTCTCTACCATAGGGCGGCTCGGCTTCTTTAATTTGCAAAAGGGATTGTAAATCCGAGCCCTCCACTCCCCCATGATCTCTTTCTCCTTCTAATCTGACTGTAAACGGTATTCTCCCTTAGAAAAGCTTTTGACATTTACAGGAATAGCAAATCAAGGTTTGGGAAGCACTGCTGTATTGTTTTGGGCTGAATATTATGTTAGCTGTTGGCTTGTGGTAGTTCTTACAGGGTGAAGGAAGCCTCAAGGAAACAGCTCTTGCAAGCAATTTATTCAAATATGCCTCTGTTGGATTGAAGAAGCAGGTCCTTAAATCTGCCTTCCACCGATTTTCTCTCTTCTGCTGTCCCCAGGGATTCCTCTCATTCTCCCACAGGGTCCGAGTGATGCTTTGGGGTGGTGGAAACAAATTCAGTGATTTCTTCTGGAAGTAGCTAAAGTCAGCTGCTCAAGCAACTAGGCAACAGCCCTGATGCCTCTCCATGGGGTGCCACATCAGCTCAGGGGGTCCACGTGCAAATAAAGTAACCGCAAGGGTCCTGAAGGGCATTGCTATATTTTCCATATTAAATACAAAATGGCTCGGTAGTAACAACCCTGGTGTTGCATATATATATTTCTGTTCATACGTGCACTAACTCTGTTCCCCATAACCGCCCTTTTATTGTTCCTTCATGCACAGACTGTGAGCTCATTTGCATTACCTTTTATTTAAGCTGTGCATTATGACATAAGATCAGATAAAGGTTTTTCTCCCCTAGAACACCTCATGTATTCTGCGTTTGAGAATCTTAATTTTAAGACTTAATTCAGCAATTTTATTTGGAATTCATATACTCTTTGTTTTGCTACAGCTGTCTCCATTCCCCCTGCTGGGTGAGAAACCTGTGCTTATTTTTGCTGGAGAGAATGTTTCAGGCACTCAGACACAGCCGTGTTGGTGTGCTTTTGTAAACATAACATAAGTGAAAACTTTCCAGACTTCATACATATATTTAGTAGTTTTTTTTTTTTTCCCTCGATGAGTGATCTGCAAACCCAAAATCAGTAGTCACCAATTTTACTTTTTCATTTGAAATTATTGCTCATGCCAGGCAAGTGGGAAAGCAGCCTCTTCCCGGGCTGCATGAGAATTCCTCAGTTTTTAGATTCTGAAAAATGACCATGTCTGCTAGATCACAGTAGGTCAATTCCACTAAAAAGCAATTGATGAGGTAGAGCACTGGGAAGGAACTCCTGAAAAAGCACTCTGTTCAGCTCGTTTCTCAGTAAAAAGAATTCCAGTCTGCCTAATTTTAAATTAAGTTTTTAAATGATTTTTATGGTTTTAATAAATTGAACATAAACTCTCATATCAGTTTTTCTAAATCCTTAAGGTCTATTTCAATTGTTATTCAAAAACCAACAAAACTCTGTATTTGAATTATCTTACTGAAGAATATATTCCACTCCCAGGATTTATGCAGTTGTACAAAACTCTTTGGGGTGGGTGGGGGGGGGTCCATGTTATGAATGAGATCTCAGCATAATTTGCAAGCCCTATGACATTACATAACCAGTAGAACAGAAGAGCTGGAGATGAATATTTTCATTTGTGTATTCATTCATTTATGCATCAATGTATTCTTTCATTCTAAATAATCTAGCTTTGTGTCTAAGAATTTGCAGTGGGTCTGGTACAATGGGGAAGGATAATGTGAGTGTAAAAATATCAAGATTCCAGTTTAACTGGGCATGGTTTTGGAACTCCAGATGCCAAATTACTGATACATTCAGTGATTTTTCTAATCGAGAAACCATTTTCCTAGTGTGGTCCCTGGACAATTGTGTGGCACGCATTCACCTCACTGTAGGACACTTACCTACCTGCTGACTCTTGGCCCGACCACGTGACTCGTCCCGGCCACTGACTAGGAGCAGACACAGAGCAGGGACAGGAGACGTGTGCGCGGTGGTCTGAGACTCTCTCTGCCATCTGCCTGGGAAGCCACGGGCCCCAGAAAGAGAAATACCTGGAGCCTGACCTGGCCCAGGAGCCGGCGCGAGGCAGAGCCTGCCAGGCAGCCCCAGACCACGGGCAAAGGGTGGACATGATTGTCGTAGCCACAGAATAACTAGTGCCCTGACGTCAGGACACTGGCCAAGGTCGTGAAGGCTGCTGTCAGGAGATGGAAACAGATACAAACAGTGATACTAATTTAAGCTAACGTTCGTGGGGGGCTGCCTGTGTTCCAGACACTTGTTCCAAGCTGACTTGAACCTCAAACAGCCGTATGGAGAAATGCAGCTATTTCCATCCCAATGTTAGTGAGGCCAAACCAAAGAGAGTGTGAGGTGCCCAGGGTCACACACCATGCCGGGACCGGAGCCAGCACGCTTCAGATTGCTGATCCAGACTTTGCAGCTGCTAGAATATGGTGTGCGTCGTCACCTTATCTGCCAGGAATGACAGTCACGAGCGGAGGGGCCCTGGGTTCTATGGCTGCTTGCATTAAGGGCAGAGTGCCAAGGTTTATGTGGCACACACACACAACGTTGACAGGCAGTGTATATTACCCATGATTTGTGTGTGAATTTGCAAGACATCCCGTAACTGAATGCATCTGTGGGTGAGTGTCCATCCCATGTGAAATGTTTATTTATCTAAGATGAACTATTATTTATGTGAATGGCTACACAAGTATTCCTGGTTTCTAGAAAGAACACAAATGCCGCTAAGTCAAGGTACGGCTCGTTTTGCCTCAGAGCTACATACAAATATCCAAAATACTATGAGCAATTGAGACGATAGGCTGCAAACTTAAAAACCATGATTTCGGCCTCAGTTTCAAGGACACTGTCATGCTTGAATCCTGGGCATGGTTCCCTGCTCTTACTTCCCCCTGACTTGGGGCCACAGCCCCAGCAATCCACCTCCCTCACCTCATGTTTCTCAACTTCTCTCGGAACTGCACTGCAGACCAAGTCCTCTCTCTGAAATGCCGCTGTGTTATTTGTTATACTTGGGATCCAGCGTGAATTAAAACCATCCCTGGAAGGTTGTGCATCGAACCAGGAAGGAATGAATAACGTCCATCAGACATCCCTATATTTTATGTCAAGGCTCTGCCATGTCGTCCGGAGGAAAATCCATTTAATGAACACGGGCCTCGGAAGCGAGGTGAGTGACAGAGGGGTGCCGGGCTCCTGTCCAGGACGCAGGGCTTCCTGCCGTTGGGCACAGTGGGGAAAACGTGGCAGGTGTAGAGGGCTGGGTGGGCCAGACAGGACCCACGCTCGGCTCCGCTCCTCACCGCGTACTGACAAAGCATGGCCTTGGTGAGCCCCAAGCTACAGTTTCCCCTGCTCCACACAGAGTTGCTTCCAAATTTCCCTCTCCCTGCTTTCTGATCCCCGCAGACATGCTGTGTTGAGCTCTCCCAGAAAGGAGGAGGCTCACCATGCCTCAAAGACACACACTTCGGGGTTTCAGGGACCAGGCCCTCGGCCCTCCTTCCACTTGGGCTCCATTAGTTGCAACCCCCCGTCCTTTTTAATTTTTAATTACCATTGTCTATTCACCTTTGTTTTACCCGTGACATCTTCAATTTAAACAGGATCCAAGAGGTTGATGTGGACAGTTTTCTTTTTAGCTTAAGTGACTGCAGCTCGTTGGGTTGTTAATTATGCAGGGAGGTTTGCATGGCTGAGGCTGGTGATTTGAATATGTTCTGATGTCAGGCCTGTGTCTGGGTGGCGGAGCTTGTAAAAGGATTATGATGATGTATATATGGTTCGTGGCTAAGTGGGCTAATGAAAGGGCCTCATTTAATCAAACACAATTAATTAAATTAACTTATGATATTAACCCATCTCTCCGTGCATGTATAATTTATATTAATTGATTTACTGCATTCAAATTGACCAATCAGATGGGTTGCTGACAGCCTGAGGAAGAAGGAGGTGTCATTAGCATTACTTTGATGCAAACCATAATTGATGGGTCAGTGTGTTTTAGGGATGTAGCAAAAGCTTTGCTAATTGTCATAAGAAGTTGAAATTGATTGTGTCTGCATTAGTACATAAATTTAAATTGATTAATGTTTTGTTCTAAAATTAATGTCCATTCTGGGTGGGTGATACAATGCCTTATTTATTGGATTCATTAATGCAGTCTAAAGAAAAAATAGTGTTGAAGTTTGCTAACTGAGAGGAGGTGGTTGACAAGAGTCCAGTGGAGCCATATCGTGGGATGAGAGCCTCCCCGCGCCCGCCTGCTCTTCAGACACATTTGCGCACAAAAGCCGCTAGTGAGACCATCCAGGTCTGGCATTTAATTAAAGCTCTTTTATAGAAAATTACGATAAAAAGCACCCTAAATGCGGTGAACAGTGTGGGTGCCAGGAGGGGGGAGTGAAGGCATTTTCTAGAAACATGATCACTTCTCAGCTGAGGCTTAGATGTTAAACGTCATCACAATTTATACCAACCTCCTCTACAAAAAAAAGAAAATGCTCTCAAACTTGCTTGAATTGCAATTTATACTTTACAGCCAATTGACAGAGATCATGAAATCTAAAATCACAGGCGCTTTATTAGAACATACAATTTAAGCCTAAGCTGCATTTTTCATAGATGCTCTTACATGGTGATTTTTATTCTGAAGATTCTCCAGTTAATGTGATTTGGAACCTATGTGGGTTTACGTTTTAAAACCCGGAATTTAATTGGGTGGATTTTCCGAAACTGGCCTCTGCCATTTTAAAGAATAGTTGCTAAGATCACTTAACATTAATAATAAGACCTGGAGTTCGGTTATTACTAAACACACAAATCCATTGAGAAGGAGGGAGAGCAGGGGATGTACTGGGAAGTCCGCTTAATTCATTTATCTCCTTGCTTTCTTACCCAGGAAAGCTTAACATCTGCTTCTTATAAACTGATTTAAATAGAAAATGTGTAATGCATCCTTTTACCAAATGGTTCTTTTTTTTTTTTTTTATTGATGGAATAAAGGAGTTTGGCTCTTCTGTTTTTTACTACAGTGCATTCATGCTCTTAGAAATGGAAGTTCTCTGTTTTCACAAGGAAACATTTTGAACCTCACACACCAGGGAGAAGATTAGAGATCCCTCTTGCCTGCCTTATTGAAGTACGCAAAGTATCATTTATAGACAGCTTCTTGAGTCTGAAACAGTTGAATTATATTCAAATATCACTCCATGTGGTGGCACTATCGAGTAACAAACAATAATAGGTTCTCTGAAAGTAACTTCCTAACTTTGGTTATGGGAGTAATGGATGCAGAGTGCTAGTTTTCTCTTGTCAGATTTTAAGGACCACCCTTCGAAACTAAGTCATATTACTCCAAGACACCCATGATGGGCTCTGTCATCGCTTCAATCCGCTTGGGCCGTGTGGGGAAATGAGGTTCTTATTACTTGTTTAAATTATGTTTAGTGCTGTTGCTTTATATATCCGAGATTTATATATGCCTCGTATATGCTACACGCGTAAAATATATTTGTATACGTGTCAGCTTATTAAACAACCAGCAAAATCTAGCATGAATTTGAATATGGCCACGTTCTGAGTTTTTCTTCAAAACGGAAATGAGAAACACTTCATTGCTTATTCCATTGGAAAAATTACAAATAAAATCTCTATCTTTTAAAAAAGTCGTTTCTTTCAGACACACAATATAGGGAAAGAGCTCTTTTCCCTGATACTAGATTATTTGTGATGGTTGGGGGGGGGGGGGGGGGGGGGGGGGGGTCTTCTTGAGGCTTGGCGGGGGGTGTGTGGGGGGGTGCAATGTCAACACCGTCTAATGCTTTAGCAGCACAGCCCCCCAGACGGCGGCGGTTTTTACACTGTGAATGTTTATAGCATAATCACTGAAAAATTTGGCTATTTTTTAGAATTGCTGTGTGGTTGCTGCTTTTGATGTTACCTTAAAGCACATAAGGAGAAAAACTGACTGCAGAATATTCTTGCATATTGGCAATGGCAGAATTCAAATGAATGTCTTGGGACTCATGGTCTTAAATTTAAATATTTTCTGGAATTTCTTAAGGTTGGGACGGTAACAAAGATAGTGATTTAGAATAATATTGTCTTAATTTAGCAGTTTTGTGAATGGGTCACAGATGTTCTAAGAGAAAATTAACATTGTTTTGTTAAAAAAAAAAAAAACAAACCCTTAGCTCTGTGCAGAATGTGGTGGCAGTTGGAATAATTATTTTGCTAATCAGGTAGTGGTTTGTCCTGAGGCAGAGCAGGGCTCCCCCCCAGACTCTCCTTGCCGGGCAGTGGCCCTGTGGCTGGGAGAGACTGGGACCGAGAGGCAGCAAGCAGGCTTCCCCACCGGCTCAGTGCCCGTGCTGCCGGGAGTGGGGAGCCCAGTGCCTGAGGCAGAGGCTCCGCGTCAGGCACACTGCGCTCATTTCCTCTGTGGGTGCTGGCTCTCATTAGGCCTTGCCATTCATCCTGGCGTCCCGGCCGGCGTCCGGGGCTTCTCTCCGGCCCTGGCCAGAGCAGCTCTACCAGCGGTAGGTGTCACTGCAGACAGCGAGACAGGCAAGCAACTTCCAGAGCCCAGGAGGAAGCATGGTCATCAAAGAGCGGCGAAGGAGAATGGGAATATTTTTTAACATGGCTTGACTTGTGAGTTACTACGGGTTGATGATCGAGTGGAAATAGAACCCCTCTTGAAATGCTCTGCTGTGGCTCGAAGCCCGGCGGTGCACTGCGTGGCCTGCCTGAATCCTCGCGGTGCCGGGCTCTGCAGGGCGAGGTCAGCATCGCCGGCCTCGGCCTTCTCTCCTGCTGACGGCTGGGTCTAGCTGTCGAACAGGTGTATCACTTACCAGGACACGGGCTATTATCCCAACACCGTCAAACCAGTTACAGCTTGGGTTGTGCGTCTTTAATGCATCGCCAAGCGCGCCCTACCATCACTTGATCATGCTGCTACCTAAGAACTTTCCAGAAAGAGAGGAACAGCTCTTTGAAAGGATGGATACACCCCTCTTCCTTGCTTATTTTTAGGGACCTGGTGCAAATGTGCAAAAAATGTCTTCCTAGTACACAGGGAGGCCACCAGAGTCGTGACTCATGTCAGTTTTATTGTGGGTGCTTGCGGTTCCTGTGAGATGCCTCAGCCTGAGCCCTGCGCTCTCCATGCTGGACTCCCAGGTGCATGCAGCGCCCACACCCCCAACCTCTGAGTCCGCTTCGTGACCATGCATGCACGCTTTGCCCAGAGACAGTCCATGTCTTCTTGGTTCCTATTCCTCCACGCTCTCCGGGTCTCGGTTTCTAATTCAGCCTCTGAGCTCACACGGCCCGATGTGGCTCCTACTGGGCAGAAGTGCAGAGAAGGGAGTCAGGCCCGGCCTCGGCTGCCAGGAGGCCTTCACCCTTCCAGCTCATCCGTGGAAATGGGACTGCGTTTTGTCAGAGGTTGATTTGCCTGAGATACACCTTCTGTTTATCCAGAAATATTAACAAATGGGTTTATTTTGTCCTCAGTTTGGCAACACTTTGAAGTAACCTGTTCTTGCTCATTAACTAAAACTCTGCATTCTGTTGTGTTTTCTACTACGTCAGAAGCAGAGAAGGTCTGACCCCCATCTGACCTTCGGTGTGAGCTAGTGGGATATCATGCCGGTTCTGCTGGAAAGTTCTCTGCCGTGGTGGCTTCCCAGGCAGAGTGCGAGCAGAGGTGGGTGTCCTGGGATTACTCTGAGGTTGTTTTCAGAGTTTCTTTCCTATTGACTTTTGTACACACACCGGCAATAAACTGAGATAGTTCTGAATAAATCAAAATCCAGAAAGATTTACATAAAGTTAAAAAGTGCATATAAACACGTAAATATGCCCTGCCAGAAAAAATACCTGTGATGCTGGAATCTGTCCTGTGTATTTTACGCTAACATAAATATTTGATGGCTCTGAAAACCTTCATTTTTAATTGAAATGTTACCTCAGGAATGGGGATGCTGATGCTGCCATAGGCATCATAAATGACACAGATTCCATGTTTAATTCCATGTTTGATTCAGAATACTCTGACATGGGAACAGAAATTTAAATTTTGAATTTCACATTCTGACGTTGCATCAAAACTGAAAACTCACAGCGATTTCCGAGCTGCCCGTATTTATTACCACTGAGACTGTCGGCCCGGATGTACCATGTGCACAAAGGGGCCAGGTGTAAGCACTTGCTTACCCACTTGTCTAGCGGGAAGATCTTTATTTCTCAGCTATGAAGACTGATCCGTGAGGTTAGTTCAATGTAGGGAAGAGATTTACTTCCATGTGTTGATAATAACGTGATGATTAATTCATGTGGCTTCCGTGGAGGAAGAATTGGTTTTAAGTGGACCTTCCAGTTCTTTTCTCATCAGTTTAGCCCTGTAATATTCACAACTCTGGAGTTTCAATATAGTTTTAAGTATTTCTCATATTTCTAGAAATTGATTTTTTGAATCGTGTGTAACAAAATAAGCTAATAAGAAGCCCGATGGATTTTGAAAATGTGTACATAGCAAGGCAGTGATGCCTCTGTCTTTGGAGACAAGGTCTTGGGGGGCCACTCCCTTCCGAGAACCTTTGTGTGGCATTTCCTCCCCAGTCTGTGCAGAAGAGGCCAGGCTGAGATCCAACACTGACATAACAAAAGTTCTGTAAGAAGTTTAAAAAATAATATTTGATTTTATACATGCCGATGAGTTGATAAAGCTAAACATGCCCTGTGCTATTAAAAACTCAAACCTGAAGCAAACCAGCAGAAAAGGCCTTCACTTTGTAGTGGCATTTTTTATGCCTCCTGCAAAAAAAAAAAAAAAAAATATGTACTGTAATTTGTTGGGGGTAAAACCAGCGATACAGTTTGGAAAATTGTAACGAGTAATGTTGCCACTTTCTACTCTAAGGATGCATCATGCATTTTGGTTGCTCTTTCTCTGTTTGATGCTATAACATTCACAAATACTGGGAATAATGCCCATGGTCCCAATGCCCATGGCCATGCCGTTCCCATGCATGACTGTGTAACATGAGTACCCACAGATTCCAGGCGCATGGCGTCGGCTCAGGGTCTTTGCTGGGGCGGGGTATGGAATATATCTCCTGGCACTGAACCCCTGCAGCTATCTTCATGAAATGCCATCCCTGCATCTCCAAAATTATTGCACTTTGTGCTCTCCTGTACTGATTTCATGAAGAGATCTCTCTATATTGGACCATGTTATTTCCTTTAGGAATCTCATGCTAAGTGTTCATGTTTTCAGCTGTTAAAGCCGTGTTTCCAGGACACGCAGATGAGCAAGGGCGGGTGCTTCAGCGACTCAGTGCTGGAACGCTGGTACAAAGGGCAGACCATTCCAGGGCATGCTGTAGGCAGGAAAATGTCCGGAGCACGCTTCCACTGATAATGAAACTGGAAACCCACACATCAAAATAATCACAAAAGCATAAATCTGTATTATTCTAATATAAAAATATTAACCTTTAAAAGTCAGGTCTGAACTCCACAAATTCGCATTGGGAGTAAATGTGTATTTCTGAGTCTTTTGGAAAAAAAAGACAGCATTGGAATTTCCCCCAACTCATCAATATTTAGACATATGCAGGGAACAAAATAACATTTCTTAAACTAATACTTGGTTAGTGTAATACCCAGTGAGGCTTGTATTTATTTCCGAGTATTGTGGCTAGTGAGCAAAGAAAGAGCTATGTCCCAAGTGTAAAAATTGGTTTTCTGTATAAATTGGCCCCAAAGGGAAATTTTCCAGATCGGTTTCTTGTTACTGGACATGATCCAGTCACAATCATATTTGTTCCATTGTCATGTTACTTTAGCAGGGTGAGTTCAGTAAAGGGAACAGGTGCTCCCTTGTATCGATCAGGGATCATGGCAAAGAGGTCTTATTAGATGTGGGAGGCCACCAGGAAGGCGTGAGGAATGAAGAGTGTGCGCAGCAGGTTATTGATGGGGGCAATAACCGAGCTGTGGGGCGGCGCCGGAGCCGAGCGGGCCGCCTGCACATCACCACATGTCCGCGCGGGAAGAGACAACATGAAGAAGCATGGCGTGCGGCTCCTCACCTGGCAGAGTTATTAAGTTCATTGAAGGAAGATGAACGGCTCCAATATGTTAAACACTGGAGGCGGTTAACAGAGAGCTGCTGTCAGGGGGAGCGCCATTGTGTGGGGAGCTCGGGCCGCCTTTCTTCATTTTGTCCTTTTGGAAACTTGACTGTGGTTTCACTCCAGCAACCCCTCTGCATGCCTGCTCTCGGCACAGGCTTCGGCAAAGCCGAGAAATGCGGCCTCCCTGCAGGAACCTGCTGCCCCTCCAGTTTCTGGAAGGTGCAGATGACCCGTGAGGCAACCAAGAGCCAGCTCCGTGCTTCAGTCTGGCATGGAGCGTCAACGCTGAGCCAGCTTCACGCAGGTCAGAATACACAGCTTTATGTCACCCTAGCAGAGTTAATTTGGCAGCCACAAAAGTTAAGAAAAAATAATTCTACATTTTGCTGGAGTACAGAGAGCTCTAAATTAAGAGACAGACAACTCTCAATATACATTTTCCTTCAGGGTTCAACTTCCTTTCTCTGCAGAAAGGTCATGGCATGAGTCAATGTTTTTAATCCTACTACGGCGGAATGACATTCTAGGGGATGTTTGCAAATGTATCTACCACGCTGCCCCCTTCGGATCAGTACTTGAGTCCGGTCCGCCACCCTTGGCACGCATGTTGGGTGGGAGCGCAGCACAAAGATGGGCAGAAACAGAAGTCCAGAGGAGTCACTGGGATGGGCGTGCTGGTGCCCGCACGCGGGTCGGGATCATCCGTCGTGTCAGGTCCGAGGTCCCTCCTGTACGGAGAACAGCTCAGCGTTCCTATTTCCTTCCGCCACTGGCCCAGTGCCGAGAGAGCTGGTTCCCTCCACGGCTCGCAGTTCCTCAAAATACGCTCTCTCCACAGCAGCCTGTCTGTGTTCTGCCTTCTTCCAGACGGGCTTTTGGACTCATTCCGCAGTCTCTTTACATCCCGTGGGCTGTGTCTTCCCCACGTGGGCTGTGTCTTCCCCATGTGTGTGTTTTGACCAAGTTGGACAAAGCAGTAATCTAATTCACAATAGTATTTGCTGTTTGTTTCATTTCCTTAAACAAAGTATCCAAAATTTGAAAAACTGCATGAAAGTGGTGAAGCCACTGGGAGGGGCACCGGGGCCCTATGTGGAGGAGATTCCTGACTTCTGCTCACTGCCACTAAGGTGGAGCTAGTCTAAGGAGTAAGCTCCGTGCTGGCCACGGCCCCACGGGAATAAACCAATTTAACGCCATTTTCTGTCCTAACAAAAATAAAACATGTCCCTGCTCAGTGAACCTGAGAGCAGCAACTATTTAAACATGTTTATCGCCCACATTACTTAACGGCCATACAGACGGGGCCTTCGACGGGGCGCCACAGAGCAGCATGGAATGCTCTAATTAAGGCTGCCTCCAAGAGAGCAGGTGGGTGAGTCACCTCCATTAGGCACAGCAGTAAGCAGGTGGCCCCGCAGATTGGGCGCGGGCAAGGCGTGCAGGCGCCCTGTGGCCCAGGGAAAGGCTCACAGACCGGCTCCCTCAGATGACAGGGCTCTTTCAAGCCCCAGTGGGGACAGCAAGCCGACGGTGAAGCTAAGCAGGGATTTTGTTTGAATGAGGTATTGCTTCTGTAACAGTAGATGCCCTCCATGGTAGGTGGATGGTGACCACTGGGAGATCGGCTGTCCTCTCATTGATCCGATGTGCTAACCTAGTTCTTCATGAGCTGTGCACTCTGCCTAGATGCAAACCGACCCCCAGGGACCCCAGTCTGGGTGGCCTTCATCAATGGGAAACAGAAGTGCCGAGTAAGAGTTAGTACTCAGCTCCTTGCAGACATTTGCCAATTCTGAAGACACGTATTTCTTTTCAACTCTAAAAAAATGAGTTGACTTGAACTACCTCGTGCTGAGATGTGTCCTTTTCTATTTTCCTGCTCTGTACACATGAGGGCACCTCCCATATCAGTAGTTCTAACACCCCTGGATCCCCCCAGCACGTGATCCCTCGCTGAGACCACAGAAACGCCGTGTTACACGGTGTTTGTCTTCCCGTGCTCGAACAGGAGGCTCTGGTCAACTGCCTTGCATATTCCACCACTGGAAACTTTAGAGAAAAGGAGAGTAGGAGGGCAAAGAGAGATTTAAAGGGAAAACAGAAAACCCTAATGTTTACAGCGGTTAAAACAGGCCAACCCCAAGAGAGAGAATCGGCCACGTGGGCATTTGGTGACCCAGCAGGCGAGCTGTGGGGGAGCCTCCCTGCCTTGGTGGGGCGTCCGCCTCGCTCCATGTGCGGTTGGCAGCCCTGGCCTGGGGCTGAGCAGCGCTGCGAGAGGCCACGTGGTTGTCCCGGCCGACGGCTGTGCCAGGAGCTTGGCTCCCACGGGAGTCTTGAGGGCAGCTCCCAGCTAGAGATGTTCTTGTTTATCTGAGTGGAGTTTTCCTCATGGACTGCATAAAATAATGTGCCCTTGTGCCCTAGTAAGTTCCGTTTCCATGGTTTTAATCCACACATAGGCTGGGGACTGAACCGTGTGCAGTAGATGAAGTGACTTTCAACTGTGACGAGCAGCTTTCTCCAGAAGCCAGGACCCTGCCTCTGACGCCCGCTCACCCCGATGTCCACAGACGGCGCTAGCAAGCGACTTCGCCCAGAGCGCACTCACCGAGGCTGCCAGGAAAATTTAGGGTTTGCGACTTTGTCCCCGTAAGAAGTTTAGAGCTAAGTTAAACATTGTAAATAAAGCTGGAAAGTAGTAGTCCGAGGGGTCTCATTTTACTGGGTGGGATCTGGAGAGTGCATTTTATTTGATGTGTGTTTATGAAGGGCCACCATGGCGGCACACGGTACTTGGTTCCTGGCCTTGAACAGCTTATGGACATGGGGGAAACAAAGGTTATATCAATTGACCCGAAATTACAGCACATTTTATTGATAACTTATAGCCAAAGTCAGCCGCTCAGATCAGGATACCTTAATATCTTTATTTAAATATCCTAAATTTAGTGAAGATTTATCTCCATGTTGCTTTCTTCATTTTAATAATGGATCCATCTGAGAAACCAATAAAACCTACGGATTCTTCCAGAAGTGGGCATGAGCTGCACACACAGCAGAGCACTGGGCGGACGGGGCACACGGGTCACGTCTCCGTGGTTGTTCTGTGCACATGCGCAGACCACCCCACCCCACACAGAAAGTGCTTTCAGAGTGTCATAACATGGTCGGGATGCAGGAAGATACGTCCCGGAGACAACAGGGTTTTTGTTGATGCCCTTTCTGATCCCGGTCTGTCACCCTGCCCGCATTCCCTCCGGCGACGTGTGCACTCTGCTGGCCCAGGTGCCCGAGCGCGGACCCGCAAGCATCCCGCCGCGTCGCTGCCCTGTTCCCAGAACACCTGCCTCCAGACACCTGCCTCTTTCTGTGGACAACCCACCCTGCACACCCCGCCCCCACCAGGATGGCCCTTTCTGTCAAGACACTGACAATTTTCATGCTTCCTTTTACTTTTTTTTTTTTTTTTTTGGTGGGGGTGGGATGTTAGACACAGGAGGGGACGTATGGGATACATTGTGTCCACTACAGGGAGCCAGTAAGATACTGAGATCAAGGATGACGGGACTTCTGTCGTAGCCCCGAGGAAGTCCATTTTCACGTACCCTTAGGGATTTTGAAATGTGTCAAGAAATTAGAAATCATTGAGTTCCAAGTTCTGCAGGCGTTGGCAGCATGTACATCCCTGAGTGTTGATTTTGTGCCGTGCTAGGTGCGTGGGAAGAGTCAAAACTAGGGACTGGTCCGATCTCAGGCCTGAAGGATCGTGCAAGCCACGTTTGCCAGAGGAAAAGGCGTTGCTCAGCCACATGCTGCTCCAGCACTTGGTATTTATGGTTTTTGCTTATTTTTTCCCATTTCTTCCTTTCCTGGGATAAAATACAGAGTTCCTGAGATTAAACCCATCGACGTTTAAGGTAAGTTGTTCCAATACCCGCTGAAGTTAAAAACTCTACTTGTTCTTGAAACACTGGCAGAATGTCCCCCTCTGCCCGGCCCCCACTGCCGGTAGGCCTGCGCTTCGCCCCCACCCCACGGCGGGCGTTCTGCTCCTGGCTGCACCCTCGCTACAGCATGAGGGCTGTGTTTCCTCAGGCTCCCCAAAGTCCTGATCTCCCTGGGGGGCCAGACATGCATGCCCCGTCCTTTCAGAGAGTAGATGCTCAGCTGCCTCCCAAAATGATTTGTAAATAATATTGATAGGTCATAAAAAGAACCTCACGTTACTCTTGTTAATCCTCGATGGGACTGAAGCACAGACTCTGGGTCTTTCTACCCCAGTACTGAGCACACTGAGGCATTCATGCGTTCATTCATTGGCTCATCCGTTCATTCAGGGAACATCCCTTACTACTGAGGCCAAGCCCCCGGGGGAGGTGCTACACGCCCCGCCTCCAGGATTGTGCTTCCTGGGTTCCCGGAGCTTCCAGCAGCTACAACAAAGAAGGGGTCTGATAAATGAACTCATGATGAGGTGTTAATTACTGATAAGTACTTAATGCATTAGTCTTCTGAAGATTTTTGCATTTTAATAGGAGCCATTCCTTAACTGAAAGGAATGAATTTCTAATGGTGTTAAAAATGAAATTTAGGGGGAATGAGGACACTTGTAGCATCATCCAAAAGGCATTTCTAGTGCTTACTCTGTACACATTCAAGACTGGATTTCTAAACTCCATGAACATCTCAATAAAGGTATTATTCATTCTTTCCCCAACACCAACAGTAAGTTGAATCCGGTTTTATGCTACAAAAGACGAGAGGTTTACAGTCTGAAGGGAGGGTGTGAGCAGATATGATTGTAATCAGTTAGCGGGAAGGCGGTTTTACCAATACCATAACCTGGGTGAGCAGAGCATGAGGAAGATACCCCGGGGGGAGAAAGCCCACTGGAGCAGCCCCCGGAGGCGGGCCGCAATGCAGAAGCGCCACATTTCCACCCGTGTGCTGCTGAGCAGGCACGTGCAGAAGGCCGTGGAACCCGCAGAACCCCAGGAGAGAGCCAGAGGGCTGCCCGCATGGCACTCCATTCTTTACAGACTGCGTCTCGTGTAAATAATTCTCGCTCTCTGGTTTAAATCTGTAGGCCCATTTTAAAGATGGGGCCAGGGAAAGCTCCGAGAGGACCTCAGCTATGTTCAGAATGCATGTCCCCGGGTGTGCTGCACGTCATACTGTTGCCCGTGCCCTGGGGAGCCCCGCGAGGGTGTCTCCAGCAAGACCCCTGGCCTTGGGGCCGCCCGCCTTCCACGGCCACCCGGGCCCCTCTCCTGACCTCGTGTGCTGAGCTGTGATTCCCAGAAGAACAAGGCTTCTGCCCCCAGTGGGCCGCCATGAAGCCCCCGCCCGCGGTGCCTTCCTCCCTGGCTCAGCTCGCAGAACTCTCCAAACCAAGTGTCCAAGAGGGAGCCTCCCAGCTCAGCCAGCCCCGCCTTAGATTTGGGTGTTTCTGTTCGAGGGAGACAAGGTCCGCGTAGCTGAGGATGATGGAGTAGAGACAGAAGAGACCGGGGAAGCCGGACAGTACTCCTCACAGAAGCACCAAGGGAACGCGCAGGTGCCACGGTCCGCGTTTTGGCTCAGCCCCGTCCCCTTCTTCCTTGGGAGCATCAGCCTCGTGCAGACCCACTCGCCGCTGAAACAGCGCAGAGGCCGTCCAGAGGGCGTGCCGCTTCGCAAGCCTCAGAGAGCCAGTCGATATGCACACAAGACCACGTATGATGTTAACTGTTTTATGTATGTGGTCTCCTGCCTAAGACGGTTGAAGAAGAGAAAATATCATCTGTGAGCATCCCAGGCTTTCTGGCTCCGGACACACAGGAGGAAGTCGGGCAGTTTCTTAACTCCCTCCTGTGTTCTACAGGTGCATAATTAGCAGACGGGAATCTGAGCAGGAGTGGGTTCATTTGGGTATCTCCTTATTACCCAAGATGTTTCATTTCTCATTATAAGGTAACTAAGATTGGGTGACCTAAATTAAAACAAAAATCAACAGCGAATTAGCTGAGTTCAAAGAGAAAAACGTGACCCTCTGCGCGCTATCTTAGAGCGAGTTAAAATCCCCTGTGTTTACAGGGTAAAAGTGAGCTGTCTGCAGAGTCTAGGGATGACTCACCCTGGAAATTTCCCCCTCCCGAGGGTTCTCCACACTGACTGTGTTTCGTTTATGAACATGTCCCGTGATCTGTGATTCTTCTGTTCCGTTACCCAGTTTCTATCCATTTCGCACTTTGTATCCTTGGAACAAAGATTTTAAAGACAAGTGAGTAAGGGGCAGGATTTTATAGAATTAGAATGACCCCTCACCCATCTCTAAACAGACTGACTGCCATCAGCGAACACGACTCTTTTAAAATGTTTTCTGTCTTCAGCAGCCAGTTGTACCCGAGGATTTCTTTGTGATGCATTCTGATCTTGGGAATGTGTGTGCACATAGGTGTGTGGCCCGTGAGTGTGTGCTAACCAGCAAGTTAAGGGAAGCGTGTGTGCAACCTACAGTTTAGCCCTTTTCAGCCACGGTCCTGGAGATGGGGAGCACACAGGGGTGAAAGGTCACTAGTGGGAACCTGAGACAAATACCCGATCCCTGCGATCCATCCCCAGCTCTGTTGTCCGGTCCTGACGTGAGGAGCCTGGTGCCCACTTGGCTGTGGGTATAAGGCTTATAAAGAGGGGAAGTTTGGAGACGGTCAAAGGGACACACTCCAGGTGCCGGATGGGGATGCCCTGGGGTTGTCCTGCCCACATGGCGGATATAGTCCATGGTGTCATGCAGCTCCTCTGGGATTTGCTAAGAGAGTAGATCTTAAAGATTTTCTTCACAAGAAGTGAAACTGTAGCTGTGATGATGGATATTAACTGAACTTAGTGGGGTCACATACATCCCACGTTGCGCACCTTAAACGTGCAAACATTAGGAGTCAATTATGCTCAACAATGCTGAAAAAGACAAAAAGAGGATGAAAACAGCCCAGTGCTGGTGCTCAGGAACCTCTGGCCACAAATCTCCACGCATCTGCAGCCATGGCCCCCGCATCCCCTGGTTAGGGTGCCTGAGATGTGTGGCTGCAGGGCCCACCTCCCGGTCACCACCATGTCTCAGGCCACAGGGGTGGCATGCCTCCTGGGAACAGAGTGGTGGCCAGGCAGACAAGCTGGCTCAGGTCACACGCAGTGAAGAGAAGGTCTATAAGCCCCGCTGACGAGCTCTGTGAGAGTTTATGTGAAAAGCTGAAGCAGTTTGGCTTATGAAAAGTCCTAAATTACTGCTGATAGTCCAATTAACTTCCCCAAGATCCATGCATGCACAATGGCCATCCCACAACTTTCTCATGAAGGGAGCCGTGCACCGTGCACCCAAAGGCCCAGGGCCTGGACCTGGCTTCCGGCACCCCCGTGGGCACCTGCTGGGCCCTGGGGGCTGATAACCTGGGATAAGCCCCCAGCCTCGGGGAGCCCACAGACCCTCTATACCTGCATTATTAGGATGCGTTTGAAGCGGTAGTGTTTTTGCAAGGATACATGCATGCACGTGGGTCAGCATCCATGTAACCGATGACCTTATTCTGAAGAAGTACAATGCCACAGATCACAAATAAGAACACAGTTGATGAAGAGAGCGATGTATCCCGAGGGACGAGGAGTGGGGACTTGGGGACGTGAGCCATCGGCCGGGCCCACATGGCTCACAGCGCCAGCCCGCGTCCTTCCCGACCCCGGAGACAATGAGCACCGCCTGTGGTCGGCGAGTGATTTTGTTCCTTCCTCCTGAAGAACAAGACTTCAGCAAAGAGCGGCCACCAGGCCGGGCTGGGCCGCCCTCCGGGCTGTCTGTCGGCTGCACTGTTTTCTTGCCGATGCTTCGCCGTACAGGCTGCCCGGTGTATCCCTCTCCCCCAGCACTTGGCTGTTTGATGAAATTGGGCCCAATGAGGCAGAGCCCGCGCCCAGAGAGGCTCATTCATCTGTATTCCAACCCTGCCTGACGCTGGAGCTGCCCCATGACACAGGTCGGGTCATGGCGCGGCTGTCACCCCTTGTTTGCACACTCTCGTGTCTCCGAACAGCCTTCCTCAGGTCAAATCCAGATGATTTGTGCCAATTGCATGGGGCACGGACTGCAACGTCCATACCTTTCCACATGGCTGTACTCAGCCCATCCACCCTCTCCGGCGCCCATCTGTCTGTCACAACGCCAGGTTCCCCACCGTCGTGTGCGCTTCCAGAGAGTGGTGAGTGGTGGAAGTCTCAATTGCCAGACGTCATGACACCAGGCAGCGTCCCCCAGTAATATGACCCCAGGCCCCTTGGAACCACCCTGAGGGCCACCTGTGGGCAGGGAGGAGACATGGAGAGGCAAGGACGTGTTTCAGGAGCCGAGTCTGGGGGCGGGGAGGGGAGTCTACAGCTTTCTCTGTTCAGGTCCGATTTCAGCGGCACACCTTCCGAGTGGCTGCCCTTCAGCGCGGAGTTTCTTCATCGAATCCTTATTTCAAGTGAAAGAGGGAGGGAGATTGAGAAACGGGGTCCTTGCTTGTTAAAAAGAGGAGGTGTGTATATCTTCCTCCCAAAATACCTTGAGCCTTCCCAACAAAAGTCAGCAGCGCTTCTAATCCCTTATGTATTACATCAAATAGTTTTATCTCACAGGTTCTCACCAGGGTGTTTTTTAATGCTCAGAATATATATATGGCTTGGTCTCTTTCTTAATTGTGTGATCAAATATCCTGTAAGAGACTCTATCTTTTAAAAGCCAGCACCCGGAAACACGTCATTTTGTTGTCCATACCTTGCCAAGTGCTTTTATGAGGAATTCATAACACAGGCCCATTGTCATATTTCTACATGACAGAAAGAAATGGCAGGTTTAGGGTGACTTTCTCCATTAGTAATTCATTTTGTTTTTGGTTAAGTCTTGCCCTTGAGCGAAAGGAAGAGAAAAATGAATAAAGTGATTCTCGTAAAATATTTTGATCTTTAGGTGATATGACTGTAAGCGTGTGAGCTGCACCACAGCTCAGGGGCTTGCAGGACCTAGAATCATCTTAACCTAGAATAGGTTCACATTCAGGACCTGCATGTCCTCCATCTCTCCAGTGGCCAGGCCCCTACTCAGACAGTCATCCCGGCACCGGCTAGCCCTGGCCCACCTCGGTGGCGTCAGACAAGTGCCATCTCAGACCCCAGCCCAGACCTTCCGAACCAGGTGGAGATGTTCGTAAGACCCCGCTCAAGCCCGGGAGGCTCCGGTTTCGTCACCCCTGTTCTCTCAGCGTGAAGACAGTGGGCACCTGGAGCTTTCTCTTGTCAGCATCTTGGATTGAGAATAGCAAGAATCACCACGTTGGCCACAGCCACGGCCTTCCCCAGATTGCTCTCGGAGAAATGGCTTCCCCGCCACGGTGTCCCTCAAGGAGCCACCTCCACTCAGCTGAGCTAACTCCTTCCCTCGCACCAGTCCCGCCGGATCCGTGTCTCCCCAGAGCCACTCTCTAGCTCCCTGGTATTTCCTCTCACCCCCAAAATGTCCGTCACTCCTCTTCCTGCCAAGGCAGGTGTGTGCCTCATTCGTGTGTACCCGGAAGACGGGAAAGAGAGGCTCTGGGATGCAGTGGACACGCCACAGATGAGGGAGTTTTCATTTGGATTAAAGTGTGTTTGTTGCTAAGGAAAGGGTTGACTGGATGAGGGGGAGGTTTCTGGGACCAGAGAAAGCAAAGGGGAGGGAGTGCTCAGTGCCCTTCCAGGGGCAGCGGACACACAAGCAGCCTAATGCCCACATTACAATGACCATGGACCACACACACTCCTTCGAAGTGTGACCAGGTGCAGGAGTCTTCCACGTGCGTGTGTGTGCGGGGGTGCGTGTGCTTCTAGTTGTGCTTTATTTTGCTTTTGCCCATAAATGTATGCAATTTAAAAACAGAATACACTTGTTGAGAGTAAATGGCCATTTCATTACTTACGTCCCCCCATTGTGGTGCCATTAATTTACCGTGCACTTTTTTTTAAATAATTTTTATTGTTATGTTAATCACCATAGATTACATCATTAGTTTTGGATGTAGTGTTCCATGATTCACTGTTTGTGCATAACACCCAGTGCTCCACGCAGAACGTGCCCTCCTTAATACCCATCACCAGGCTAACCCGTCCCCCCACCCCCTTCCCCTCTAGAACCCTCAGTTTGTTTTTCAGAGTCCATCATCTCTAATTTTACCGTGCACTTTTGAGCATTCTTATTCTCCCATACACTGTGGATAACCTTTCTACATCACAATATCTTGTGCCACCTTACAAGAAAATCCAATTAATCAATTAGAATATCATACTCAAATTACAGTGGAATTATGTGTCTCCTCTCTGCTGAAAACCATTGAAACTTGCGGTGTATCCCATCGATTAAGAAGACTTGATTTCCAAATGGCACAGATGGATACAGCATGAGTCACAGCAGACCCCTTAAAAGCCACCCCTGTTAATGGTTTTGTAGCCTGCATAAACTTGATATGTGCTTTCTCTACATGGCAAACTACGTCCACATCAGGGGGTCATATTTCTGCTCATGTACACAATGCCTTATGTGGTGTTCCATTTAATTGCCCAAAATGAAGATAGCTTTTTACATAGTCTTCTCCGTGGATGAGGTTGGGGAACAGATATGATCGTGCTTTGCTATCACAATACACAAAGTGCACTTAGGCCAATCAATAAGTAACGATTCATAACATTGGAAATTATGATAATCAGACATTAGCGGGGACGGGAAGTTTTAACGTCATCCATCCGTCACATCTCGTTTTGTCCCAGACGTGCCCATTTTACCTTTTTGGGCTGCAATCCAACCTGAGAATCAGCCAGGTGTGCCGGGAGGCACCGCCCAGGCCTCCCAGAGCGTCAGGCTGTCTTCTGTGCAGAACGCATGTCTGTAGGGCCTTGGTCACGATGGTCCTGAGATAATGTGACCCCTTCATGGAAGTACTCATCTGTTGGCCATGTCGACTTCATGCCTTTCCTTTTCGGGCCCCCTTATCTCTGTCAACACAAAACGCTGGGTTGTGTGTTTCCTCTGCAAATCTTGTTAGTATATTAGATGTACAGTATTGATATGGACCTAAAATATAAGTCCATGTCAATGCTACCAATACCAATTTTTTTAACCAGTGAATGCAAAAACAAACAAACCAAAAAGAGTTGTAAGAGAAGATAAGAGAATGTGGAAGATAATTAAAAAATCAATATTAGATCTAAATATTCCTCTTTGCCCCCAACATTTTGTATTAAAATGATAAAAAAAAGTATACGACATATTGAATTTTCTTTCCAACTTCCTCCCTCTCGTCTCAGAGATTGTATTTGCTTTCAATCTCCAATAATCAAGTAGTATATTGAGCTTAAACCGACTTTTTATAAAACTACAAACATCTGATTCAGCAAAGACTTTCCATAATTTGACTAAATAAAGATAATTGTACTGAAACAAAAATGTACTCTGCTTTCATCGAGAAGTCTTAAGAGAATGTCCTCAGTTCGTCTCTGAGGACAGAGGGAGGTGTCCCCCGAGAGAAGAACTGGTGCTGGGCCGGCGTGGAAGGACCAGGTGTGGGGCCGTGCCTGCCGCAATCCGTCACGCAGGCAGGGACACGACAGCGCGTCCGTGGTGTCACCTAGTCTGCAGGGGCTTAGATGCACCAGCTTTGACCCCACAACCCCCACATGAAGTGTGAAGTAAAGCAAAGCCGGACTCGGGGTTCAGACACATGGCCTCGCCCCGGCCAGCAGCCTTCGCTACCCGCACTCCTCCCTTTAGGACAGTGGTTTCCAAAGCCTCACCCTCAGGGAAACCCCTGGGAACTTGCTAGAACCACAGGATCCAGAGCACACTGCTGCTCGGCGCTGGGCCAGGGTGTCCTGGTCAGAGCCCTGAGGCTGTGGGGTAGGCTCACCCTGACCACACTGAGAGCAGGCCCCTCCATGGACTCCCTCCTGAAATGCAGGGAGGGCCCACTCCACCTGTGAAGCAAGAATCCTCAGGCATTCCGAAAAGATCCCTCAGTGCGTCCTTCACCGAATTCTCCACTCCTGCCTTCCCCCCGTGATAGCTGATCTCCCCACCCCCATCAGCACGATGGGGCCCTAGAATGCACTTTATTTCCGAGTGTTTTATCCTGATGGATAACTTGTAAATGGGTAGCTCTATGGCGAATGGGGCTCCATTTGTACTTTTGCAAATGTGGGGACAGGCCTGACGTTTGGTTCCTGGGCTTACCCCCAGCACTTGGTACGTCCCAACACTGCATCAAAATCCACTAAAGGTAGCCTTTCCATGATTTATTTAGGCGTTAGGACCAAACCTGCATCTTTAATGCGAGGCAGGCTGGGGATTCTTGGTGTTATTTAAAAGTCTGCACAACAGTTGCAAGCCAAGAGTTGAGCAATTGGATTATTAGTTTCATGTTTTCTAGAATGCTGGCTGAGAATAATGAACGGCTCACATGTGATTCAGTGACATATTATTCGGTTTTCACCCCAGAGAGGCTATTTTCTTGAATCTATAATATAAGCCATTGTCGATAAAATAAACGCTCTTAGGGGCATTATTAAATAAGTAATTTGAATCCACTTTTGTCAACTGTGGCTTGTGGCCCTGACTAATTCTGCAAAAATGATAACCTTGAGTTTTGTTCTTTGGGGACAGTCTGGGGTGACCCAGGAGGGCCCATGGCTTTGGCTCTCGGGCTAAGGAATCGGTGAATAAGCTGCCTTACTTTTCTGACCCTCCTTTTGCTTCTATAGCTATAAAACACGCAGCTAAATGCGGGAATGTGCATGTTCATGCATCTCTACTCCCCAGGCCCTCTCTCTACGCGCTCCCTGAGCCCTCCACACACGGTTCCTGCGTCCAGGAAGATGGCCCCTCCGGCAACAGGGACGTTCACCTCAGCTTTGCAAATCCGCTCCATGTGCCCAACCTGCTCTTGAGCTCTGCTCTTGAGGGCACTTAGTCCTGTAATTTAAAATGTGAGTGGTTGCTTATTGTTGAGGGCAGCCCCCAAGCCCCTTGTACTAGAAGTCGGTGTAGGTAAGAACATTGAGAACTAAGGTTCGTAAGTCACGTGTAGCTCGGTGTTTGTTGCATGTTTGGACATGGTCGTTCTCACTGTGTTTTCCCACCCAGATGGGGCATACCTAAGCACACGGGCCAACCGTGGGCGCACAAACTGTTGGAGACATTTAATAAACTTCATTTTTAAGTACCGTGTGAATGATGTTTCCAAATCACAGCTCGATATATTTGTCTTTGTCCTCTAGACAAAGTACCTATAAAGCACCTCTAATTTAAAACAGCGAGTCTGTTTGCTAATCTGGAAGAAAGCAGACCATTTACCCTGTGCTTCTAGAATATCTGGACACTTTGCAGTTTATTTATTGTCACTTTTTCAGATTAACAATTGGACTTTAAATTTAGAGGCACTTAACCTTAAAAACCATCTAAAAGTTGACAAAACATGTTTTTTGAAAACGTAACTAACACAGAGTATAGCAATGAATGTATCATGTGTTTCCCCCCACGTGGACGCACTTACGTCTGGGTTTTGCACCCTCCAGCCCTCCGCATGATGTTTGCTCTCATGAAGAAGGCCCTTTTGTTGTCCATCTGCGTGTGCGGGTTTCATGCATATCTACTTGAAAATCAAGTTAATTCTTGGGGCGCCTGGGTGGCTCAGTCGTTAAGCGTCTGCCTTCGGCTCAGGTCATGGTCCCAGGGTCCTGGGATCGAGCCCCGCATCGGGCTCCCTGCTCCGTGGGAAGCCTGCTTCTCCCTCTCCCACTCCCCCTGCTTGTGTTCCCTCTCTCGCTGTGTCTCTCTCTGTCAAATAAATAAATAAAATCTTAAAAAAAAAAGAAAATCAAGTTAATTCTTATTTTACATATCTTTGAGAAATATTGTATATTTGGGGGAAAATGGATTTACTAGCCTAACACACTGGCTGTCAGTACTGGGACGCGTGGCTCGTCTCCAAAGGAGGGGCTCAGCTAGCTCTTCTTCTCTTCCCCGTAAGTTGCCAGAAAACTATTTTCAGATTGTAGTAAAGAACATTCCAAAGTAGGTTATTTTCTGAGGTTGACAGATCCTATTGCTTACTCTTAAAGCTCATCTTAACGAGGAGGAATTCCAGCAAAGTGGGCCCGGTCAGGTTCTTCTACTGTGTTTCTAATTAGAATTTAAGTTGCTTTTCACACCAACGCTAAAGGACCACAGTGAGAATTAGCGGGTGCCTGAGGAAATAAAATGTAAGGACGATGCCCGGGCAGTCTGAACCACAGAGCCGTTGCCCTTAATTCCCAGGCAATGTTGGCACGGGGCCTGGGCCAGAGAGAGTGAGATGTACAACATCTATGGGTTAGATGTCTAATGCCATCAGACAACCTGCTTTAAAAATTAAATTAACCAACGTTTTCTGGAGAGAAGATGAGCGTGTTTATCTGACCCAGATGCCTGACCATGCATTTCTCTCGTTTACCCTCACTGGTGCCAATCCCCAAAACCTGTGCCCTTCTTGGTTCTCCCAGTGGAAAAAAAAAAATAACGTGCTTATCAAATACTTGACTTCACTCGAGTCTTTAATAATTTTTGTTAAAATTATCTTTAGGAATACATTAGGTACAAAATATGAGATCTTTCTTAAGTGAGCATTGCATCGTAGTACATTATATTCTTTCCTGGCAAAGGGGTAAATGTGCATGAAACTTATTGATATTCCAAAAAAAAGTATGAAAAAAAAAACCAAGGAATTACCTAAATCTAAAGCCTGAGCACTTGTCTACAGCTTGGTTGATTAGAAAAGCACTAAAATCTGGCATTGGTTTATCAAAACTTAATTTAATATTCTAGAGCACAGTATCATGTGGAGAATCATGCAAATTTTGTAATTGTAAGTGTTACAGTCAGGGAAGTTGATGTTAATTAAGGTAAAAGTTGATTTTTAAAAAATTTGTCAAGAGGTGCCTGGGTAGCTCAGTCATTGAGCGGATGCCTTCAGCTCAGGTCATGATCCCCGAGTCCTGGGATCGAGCCCCTGGGATCTCCCCTACTCAGCGGGAGACCTGCTTCTCCCTCTCGCACTCCCCCTGCTTGTGTTCCTGCTCTCACTGCCTCTCTCTGTCAAATAAATAAATAAATAAAATCTTCTAAAAAATAATAATAATATAAAATATTTTATAACTTATCATTTATATTGTTAAAAAGATTTCCCGGGTCACCTGGGTGGCTCAGTCGTTAAGCGCCTGCCTTCGGCTCAGGTCATGGTCCCAGGGTCCTGGGATCGAGCCCCGCATCGGGCTCCCTGCTCCGCGGGAAGCCTGCTTCTCCCTCTCCCACTCCCCCTGCTTGTGTTCCCTCTCTCGCTGTCTCTCTCTCTGTCAAATAAATAAAAAATCTTTAAAAACAAAAAATAAAATAAAAAATTTGTCAAATCTCTATAGTAGGCAGCAGGTATAGTGGGAAAAGGAAAGAATTTTTAAAATGATGGGTTAGAATTCTGGTTATCTGTTAGTGTGACCGTGGGCTAGGCATTAAGCTTGCCTTAGCTCCAGTGTATGCGTCTGTCAACCTGGGATTAAGGAGCAGACTCTTTGTGAGGATTATCAATAATTATATGACTTCCCTCACAAAATTTCTGGCAGTCGATGATGGTTATTAATGATTATTTTGAAAGCAATGTATTAACATGGGTTGAGGTCTTGGCATTTTCCAAGATAGTTGTATAATTCAAAAAACTTAGATCATAGCGTTACATAGAGTATAGAAATTAACAGTGTTTTACAAAAGCATCACAATGCTAACAATTTCAAAAACTTAGGTTCCAGTGACCCAAGTTGAATTTGGCAAAATCACAATAGCCAGAGAAAGTGCTGGGAACGTCATGGCATCTTTGTGGGCATTGAGTTGTCAAAGACACAGAGTCTCTTAAGGGAAGATCTGAGCCAAGAATGAAGCCGTTGTCTGTTAGGGTTCAGAGACATCCCGCGACATGGTTTTTAGTTTTAGAAACTCTCAGGGTTTGTGGTTGTGGGTCCTCTCGAAGGGCAGGATTCTCATGACCCTCAGGACCTCTGCCCCATGGAACGTGGTGAGGCCGTTTGGAAATCACTGATGGAAGACACCAATGGAAGCACAGGCAGGGTGGAGAAGGTATGGAAGAGGTTACGGCCCTGGACAGGTGCAGGTTAGGGATGCCTGTGGGGCATCGATGAGCAGCAGATGGGGGGATCCCGGATGATCCGGGAGGGACCAGGCTGAGGAAGAGATGTGAGCATAAGCAGCAAACAGATGGTGGTTTAGCTCATGCTCATAGCTGAGGGGTCCTAGGACAGTGTGAAGAATGAGTACAAAGAGGAGACACAATCCAGGAAAGCCATCGAAGGGCAGGAGAGAGACGGCGAACCCATGAGTGCAGCTGAGAAGCGTAGAAAGGGAAGAGAAGAAGCCAGGAGAAAGCACACCTCCAGGGACTAGGGACTGAGCAGGAGGCGACCAACAAGTGGAAATGAACTCTGTGGGCCCCGGAGGGTAGTCGGGAGCTCGGCGCCCGTCCCGGGACAGGTGTAGCTTCTCCAGCAAATTATTGTTCCTGTGGGTTCAAAACACAATTATCACCCCCTAAAAAACAATTGCAAACCCAATACCATTTTTAATTTATAACTATTCTCATTTTTCGTTCAGGGAATATAGAAAATTGGATTTTTGGAGAACACTGTGACTTTATATTATTATTTGGGTGTTATGTAGAATTTTAAGACCTACCTGAATTAAATTTAAATGATGATTTAAAATATAACCATACCATAATCTCACTAACTCAAATTGAAATAATGCCCTGCCATTTTCCAAAACATCACCTCATTTCATTTTGAATTAATTTTCTTAAATATGTCAAGCTAATTGAATGAGAGAAACATCATCGAAAAGAGACCTTCCTCACATTTGGACCTTTATTTTCCAAATATAAAATTTATATATTTTCTCAACAATTCATTAGCTGGGACCCCCCTCCAGGGATGGGGGGCTGTCTAGCAAGGAGATTAATTCCTAAACGAGAGGCTTCTGCCAAAACCTCTCCCACCCAACACACACAGTTATCGAAGAAAGCCTCCCTCAAATATAGGAGTCAAGGAATGAACCAAAGTGTGAATATTTATAAGGCAGCTCTCAAGAACAAGCGACCAATCATCATTAGATCCTTTGGTATCCATTATAATAAAATTAATCTTGACTAATTCATTCATTATTAATCTTGCATTCAAATGCAATTCCATACAAATTGCATTGTGATTTAGCAATTAATTTACACACCAAGATTGAGACGCATTTCTTGGTCCTTCAAGGCACCGCCCTCCACTGTGTCAGAGTCAAAGGCAGGCCCAGAAGATCCATTTATCTAAAACTATCTCAGGAAAAGGGGAAGATAAAGGACATATCTGTGTTATAAATGCCGAAGCGGGGCGAGATCCTTCCTGCCTCACACAGTACACACTTGGAGACTTGGAAGTGTCGCAGGCTCTGCAGGGACTTACTTCCAATGTCCAGATAGGGTTTAGGTCTGTGCGCTATTGGACTGAATTTTGAAAGTTGCTCATGTCTCCTCACCACCTACACGAATTTTTAAAGAAACGCGGTTGTATGAGGGATTCTGAAGGAAGAGACTGTAGGCCCATAGCATTGGTCCTTCAAGATTCCACTTGTCGTTAGTGGCCGCCAAACACATCAGGGGCTCGGGAAATGCACGGAGTGGCCGTGCCATCGGTGGGGGGCGGTTCGAGGGCTGGCTTGCAAAGATGAGCTTTGTCACCGAATCACCAGGTGAGGCTCTAGGAAGCCCTCGGAGTTGTCCCACCACACCGATTTCATTGTTCAGATTTCTCAGGCCCTGCTTGTGATAACGTTAAGGGTTAATAACCTGACCGGTGGAGAGTCGGCCGGGGAGCTTCGGTTGGTGAATGTGTCTTCACATCTGCAAAAATACCCAGGTTTCCGTTATCTGTCCCACCTCCCTGGGAAATAAATGGGTAACAAAGCTCCGTTGCTGTCCCTTTATCCTGTCCGAAATTTGCTGATGTGTATATCCACAAAGGTGCTGGCGTACTGTCATTCTGTCCAAAAGAAGGACCAGAAAACAAGCAAGCCTAGTTCTCAAACTAGACTTGGAACTATTCCACGCTAAGGATGTTTACACAGGTTTCTTGATTGCAGAGGAAACAAATGTTCTCATTTGATCTGATCAGCCCTACCCCATATCTCTGAGGCCACAGTGGAAGAAATGAGCACTTGCATTGACCCGTGAAAGGTATAAACGAGTTTCCAAGACAGATGGAAAATCAACTAAAGCCTTGGTCCAGGTAGGGAATCTGCTCATCTGCTGCTTCAGAATGTGGAAGTTGCTGTGGACCACCTGCCCCGCATGGACCCGGTCGGTGGTAGAGCTGACCGTCGGTCCCCGGGAAGCGTCTGTCCACAGCAGTGGCTGGTGTGCTTGCTGCCAGGGGCTGCCGTCAGGGCCCCGGGCAGGAGCACCACATCTGCAGCCACTCGCTGCCAACAGCTCAGCTTTGCCCCTTCTGCTCTTGCAGGCCGGTGGGGGGAAGGATGAAGACAGAGGAGCCACGGAGCCACGGACAGCCTGCATGACCATGCAGGCAGGAGCTCTGCAAAGAGTTGCAGAGAAGGAGCCCGTGGGCCTGGCGCCCACGACACACACTTAGGTAAAATACTCAGGGACCAAGGCAGAGCTGCTCAGCCCGGAGTCTCACTGCGGGCTTGGGTTCCCGTGGATGTCTGTGAGGGGGTGCGTGCTATAAGAGCCATGATCGTCTGATGGTTACACCAGTTCCTCGAGCATCTCTCCGCAAACGCATTTGTTCCATTTGGGGATCAACTTGGTCGCACCGCGACGCGCAACGGTAAGTGGTCCAGGGCTTATAAAACATCGAACACGATTCAACTGTGTTTTCCCCTCTGTTCTAACTGCTTTTCATTGTGTCTCTGTTTTTAAATTTTCTTGGAGGCAGATGCACCTGTTTATGGCTTTCGTTTAAATTGTGACGTCACTGCTCGGCCGTAGTAAACCATTACAACATATGAAGTCACAGACCCATGTACACTCGTCTGCGCACATACACGTATGTGCACACATGTCAGAGACATCGGAGGCAGGCTTGTGCCTGTTACAGTACAGCCCACATCCCAAGCACAGACATCCCGTCTCCTCAGCGCCTCCAGGGGTGTCCAGGCAGCCACTCTGAAAGCAGGGGTCGGACGCCCCCTGGCAACACCAGCCCTCTCCTCCCCGGACCTCCCCTTGGCCCAGGGCGGGCAAGCTGCAGTTTCAGTGCTGGTATCCAATGGGGGTGGAATGGACAACGGACGTCTTCAGGACGCTGTGACCATGTGGTCCCCACACAGACACCCGCATGTCCCGTGTGCCTCACTGCCCTGACTGCCCAGGCATGCTGCGTGCCCAAGGACGCGGGCTGGGGTTTTGCAGCTCAGATGCGGCTGGGAGTGGACTCTTCCTCCAGTGCGGCAGATGCTCCACATGGGAAGTTGTTTCTCCTCCTTCCGTGGCTCCTTCATGTGGCAGCAAGAGCCCCACTGGAGCCTCACCGCACATCAGGGCTGCCATCCTCGGCCCGGATCTAGCTCAGGACACAGCGGCCTCTCTCCTCCCGACCCACATGGTAACATCTGGAGCAGTGGGAAAGGACCTCGATTTTCACTCAGACTGACCCCAAAAGGCAGAGGCAATGTGCAATGCAGAGAGCATGAGCTTGAAGGGGGCAGATCTCTGCCTGCCACTGTTATTCGACTCAGGATCACTCAGGAGGGCTGGCTGAGCCTCAGTTCCCCTCTGTGCAAGATGAGGGCAACAGTGATGTTGCCACAGAACCTCAAGGGTTCTGTGGGTGCAAGATGAAATGAATCTGCAAAGCATTTGCAGGGCTCAAGAGGGAGTTTGGTTAAGTCCTTCCTTGGGCTCTGTCCATGCTGGTCCCTCTTCGAGAAGCTTGGTCCAGCTTCTTCACCAGCCAGGTGCTGCCAACGGCTACCATTATGGCTACTTCTGGGACACATCCTCCGACATGCCTCACCTACCATGTTAATTATTCAGGACCCAGAGCAATGGAGAAAATCAGACTAGGTTCAAAGTCACCCTCCCTCGGTCATGGTTTGTGTGCGACCAGCCCAGCACCCTTGACACTGGTGCCAAGTGTAGTCCCGCCTGATGTGCAGCTCCAGAGAACGTCAAGACTTCCCATTAACCATGGGTTGTGACTGCTGGCGTTACATAAACGAAGTGATTGACAGCAGGGAAGCACTAGGGGGCTGTGTATCAGAAGACCTGAGGTTGAATCTGACGTGAACTCTGCATTAGTGAGCTCTTACTAAGTTACGCCGTGTAACAAAAATCCCCCATTCCTGTGGCTCGCCACAGCACAGATTCATTCCTTGCTTGGGCTCCACACTGCCTGTGGGTTGCTGAAGCTCTGTGTCTCTGCTGTGTCTCCTCATCTCAGGTCCAGGGTGAGGGGGCACACCCTTTCTTTCTTCTTTTAATCTAATGACTTTTATTACATGACGTTCACCTCTTTCAAGGATACGATCTGGTGGTTTCTCAGGAAATCTACTGTTGTGCATTAAGATATTTTCATTACACACATATGATCCTTAATGCCTGGTGGCAGTTACTCTGTTCTCGTTACAGCCCAGGGAACAACTAATCTACTTGCTGTCACTGTCAAGGATCACTTTCTGGACACTTCATATAAAACAGATCATACAAGATGTGGTTTTTGTGTCTGGATCTTTCCCTCAGAATCACATTTTCAAGGTCTATCCCCATTGTAGCTTGTGCTCATATTTCATTCCTTTTTATGGCAGGACCATACTCCGTCATATGGACACACAACATGTTTATCTGCTCATCTATTGATGGACGTTCGGATAGCTTCCTTTTGGGGGTATTGTGAATAGTGCTGACATGAATGTTCACGTACGAGGCCTCACGTAGACATGTGTGTTTGTTCCTCTTGGCGGGTCTTATGATAAACTTATGATTAACTTTTTAAGAAATGGCCAGGCTGTTTTCCAAAATGATTGTACCATTATTCATACCCACCAATGATGCGTGAGAGGTCTTATCTCTCACCAGGATTGCACACTGTCTGTCTTTTTTAGGATAGTCATTGCTGAGGGGGAAAGACACCCCATCTTGATCATGGAGACAGAAAAAGGACAACGTTCAACAGAGACAGTGGCTCTCAGCGTTGCTGGTCTGGTATGGCATGCATAGTGTTTCATGCACACACATGCATGTATGCACACGTACACGCAGCACGTTCCACACACATGTACACCACACATATACATACATATGTGCACACAGGTCACATTTCACACACACACATCACATTTCACTGACGGGTGTAAATCTTACAGCCAAGCCCAACATCAGTGGGATGGAGACATATGTAACTCCCGAAACAGGCATTGTGGGTCACACAAGAATAAGTAAGGTGCACATAATCTTCTCACAGAGATGGGAAGCAAACAATTGTGAAAAACAGCAGAACTTAACAGCGTCCCTGTGGGCACTATTGCCGAAGGTGGGGACTGAATCATTCTGGAACAGTATGGCTCTGAACCAAAGGCAGGAACACTGACACTGGAATCTTCCAGAAGACTTAGAACACGGATTTATGAATGTGTTCATCGAGACGCCCTAGAGAACAGTGTGTTTAACAACCATGGATGTTGGGGAAGTGCTAACCACCATCTTCTTCTCCTGAGAGTTACACACGCTTTTAGACTCTGCATCATCTGGTGGTAATAAGACCTGTTTCCCTTTGAGTCAGACTCTCCAGCTTTTCTTGGTCCTGGATGACTTGTGTGCACAGACTCTAGTTCTGGCACAACGCCCCCTGTCCAGGAGTTGGATTTGTTGCACATTTTGGGTAGAGGCCAATGAGCAGGCCTCCCTTTCTCCTCTGGTTAAACTCCAGTCTGTGTTTTCGGGGCAGAAGTCTTAGAGGACATATTGGAAGTAAGCCTCACCCTGAGGCAAGCAAAATATAATTCCAATGTGCTATTAGCTCCCAGAAGGTGAGTTCCCCTTGGGTTTTTAAAACCATATAATGCAAGTGTTCCAACATTTAAACAGAAAAATTTATTTTCCAATTTATATCTTCTTCTCAAATTCCTGCTTTCTCAGAAGAAAGAGACATTCTTGTGGAGGGAAGCAAACAAATGGAATAAAGGCAGAGAGTAGGAAAAGTTTATTGAATTTAAATAACAGCAAAATCTTTCTCGAGGGCACTTGCCATAGCACATCGAGGCTCTCGGGAAAACCACACTATTGACACATGAGACAACAGAGGATCCATAGCAAATAAACCCAATTATTGGCTGGTTTTGTAATTGGTAGTAGAGAGTATCAAGCATTTGTTCAGACTGATAGAGAATGTATAATGCAAAGGGATATAAAGTTTACTGCCATTGACTCAGAGCTAAGTAAAGCAGGTCCAGTGCTCACCAGGAATCCAGCCACAGGCATGTGCTCGGGGTCCCGGGGAGAACGCCTGTTTTCCTTCTTCATCATAAGAACAAACAGAGTCCCTCACAGACCTTTGCTGCATGATACCGCATCTACTTAACTGATGGGTGTCTATAACGTGGACACTCTGCTGGAGTGATTATGTGGACACATTTGGTGAGGTTATTCAAGTGACGCTTTTGTATCAGGACACTGTTTGTAGGGACGGCCGTAAGAGAGATGTTGTCATTTTCTATCATAACAGATGTGAAGTTCAATGCAGACGTAAAACGTGATCTCTCGGAGCTATAGCAAATGGAATCTTTATGTGATATCACACTTTTCGTCATGTCCATTGACACTTGGATTCGTCAGGTTGTGGATTATTCCTGAGCTTTTTTTAAATCGAGACAATGAGAGGAAATCAAGGGCCTAGTGCATTTTTCACTTGGAAAAATAAATAAAGTAAAGCTCTTCTAATAGCCTGGCTTCAATAGTTTTGATGTGTTACAGGGACAATATATATGTAATGGTGTTAGTTGAGCAAGGTTTTTTAAAAGGTTTGTTTCCACGAGGGAATCTCGAAGGCAGGTGTGGAGCTGACACCTGCCCGTGGGTGTGTACCGGTGGCTTCCATGGGGACGTCAGGGGCAAAGTTGCCCAGGCCTGGATCCACCTCACTGTGAGGTGCTATGGCAGCCTGGCCAGCTGGAAGACCTTGGCCTTCATGAGGGGCGTGTGCATGACCGTTTCATGGAGGAACTGGAAGCATGGCCACTCTTGGGTCGAGCAGCCCCACGCCCTCTTATGTTTAGTGAGAACAGCACAGTCCATTGGTTTAATGTTCTCCTTTCACTCATTCGGACTCTGAACACTTGAAGCACAAAGATATTGCCGCTGACGCCATCCCCCATGAATGGTGATCCCACTGCCTGATCACAGGGCAACACCGGCCCTAAGACATCTGCTGTGGATCTCATCCTGATGGATTCTCCACGCCCACAAGCCAGCCTCCTGTGTCCGCTCATCCTCCTGCCGCCCCCGTTCATTCTGTGTGCCTTCACCAAACCTACAGCCCTGCCCCTCCTGGAACGTATTAGGGTCCCACCTCCGCCCTCCCTTGTGGCTGGAGGCACCGTGTGGCAAGTGTGGTGGGTGGGTTTGGGGACACGTGTCGGTTCCAGGCTGAGAACAGAACTGTCCAAGAAGGGTGCTACTTCTCTGCGTCTGCCCTGTGTGTGTATGGCTCATGCCACCTGTGAGTCTCTGCTGCTCCATCAGCAGGGGCTGGACCCGAGTGACTGCAAGAGCAAAGGCTTGTAGTGGTCTGAGGAAGGCAAAGTCGTACCTTCGTACTTTGGAAACAGCGTGGGGATTGTTTGTCACTACAGCAGCCCCCCCCACGCCGACTGGCAGACAGGTGTGTGGCCGCTCCTGCCCGGGGCGTGGCACTGTCCCCCTGACTCTCACCCCACTCTGTTCTGTGCCCTGGGGTCCTCGATGCCTGTGCCCGATGCCCAGGGCGAGCAGGTCACCCCCAGGACCCAGTGTCTCCAGGGCACAGTAGCCTCTCTCCTATAACAACCTAAGTGAAAAAACTATTCCTTTCCTTTGTCCATCTTTATATAGATGAATAGCCAAGATTTTATTTAAAGACAAACAAACAACTGTACTAAGCCTCCAGAACGAAAGGAATGAAGTGAGAAATTTCAGGAGGCATGAAAACTTAAGGCTTGTCCCCACGGCAGAACATTCATCATTGTGGAAAATAAGACAAACAGGCTTGTCATGTAGTTGGTGGGAACACGTGCTGGGGTGGTGATATTTAAACTCATTTTTAGAGACAAAGCACAAACTCACAAAAAGAAAATAAAGAGGTGACAGACCTATGCAGATGGGTGGAGCAAGGCGCACGGGGGAAGCGAGAAGCCCACACCTGCTCCTGCAGGGTCCGTGGCACCTCTCCTTCCCGGGTGCTCCACAGCTCCAGCCACATAGAGCAGTTCTCTACCACAAAAACAGACAACACCAAGGGGAATGTAAACTGGAGAGGCACGTTTGTGCCCCTGCGCCTCCCGTCACGTTGCGATGTCCACCCAGGATGCTTCCTTCCTTCGCACTGGCCTCCCACCTCTTACTTTCACACTGTCTGTCCTAATTTTACCCACTCAATGCCTGGGAAATTCCCAATTTCTTTGGGAACTCCCATTTGAGCTAACTTCTGGTTCTTTGTTCAGAGGACTTTGGGCACTGGCCATAATAGTCCAGCTATCGTGAGTGGTCATGGATAACAGGAGCGCAGCTCCCAAGGTTTGACCAACACCATGTGCAAAGTGAGACACCAGAACAAAGGGAAAAATGTTTTCACCAACTACAAGGAACTGCTTCATGTTTCTGGAAACTCACCACCGGTCTGAGTGTATGAAGCAGATTTCTAGTGGAGTTTGAAAGGGAGGATTCTGTGAGAAAACTTTCTCTGGGGGAAGAATGTGTCTGGGAGGGGCCGCCCCCATGCTTTACATCCATGACAGGGACACCCGTCCCTCACAGGGTGTGGGGACAACACAGTACAATGCCACCTGAGCAAAGTTTTCCTGTCACCTGCTCTCCTACTAAACTTTGGGGGTCAGTGATCAATACTAAAACAGACCTTGGAACTCCTGGGGGAATAGAGATGCAGCAGAGGAGAGGACCTGGCCCCCTTCCCAGCCTGAGGACAGGTGCACAGCCTGCAGCCACCTCTGTTTGGACAAGACAGAAGTTTTGCTCTGTATCAGGGACAATTTTAACTATTGGATTGAAAACATGTTTGTAACATAGATTATAAAACATTGTACCATAAAAATTTACCAAAAATCCATGGGATTTGTAGTTTTCTTCTAGTAATAGGGGAAAAACTTGCCCACGTTGTACGTTTTGAGGGCACAGCGTGAGACTAAGCTGGGTTGCATCTCAACACTACACACCTGGTCACCACAGTTAACAGGCAGGGTCTCTCTCTAAGGGCTCCATGAGGACTGGGCGGCTCAAATGCATCTGTGCAGGCTTACCCAGCACTGAGAACATCCCAAGCCTTAAGAAAAGGTCTGCTGATTTTTAATTTTTGACGAAAGCTATTTCTAGCACTACCCAGGCTCTCTTTTCAGACTTAGGCATTTTTTAAAGTAAATCAAGCAGGACCTCTAGCTCAATGAGGCCAGAGTTAAGGATTATAATTCAATATTAACTTCTTTTTTGAAGTGTTTGGTTTCCTTGTTCTGTGTAGAGAAGGAACAAGTAACTGTTGTACTGTCATAAAATGTACTGCACAAGATCATAAACCAACTCTGACAGCAGCAGGATATGCGACACACAGTCAAGGAGGGATGGCTGTATTTTAGATGCTCAATACCTCAATCTGCCTGCTTTCCTATTGGGAGATGATAAACAACCAGGTACTTTCACGCGCAGAAGTCCTGGAGCCCATGATGCACATCAGGCCAGTGAGAGGGCCAGGGCAGGCTGTGGGATTCCTGTTCACATGTACATACTCACGCACATACTCAGAGTCCATGTGTGTACACACATATATAGTATACATACATAACATATGCAGTGTACACACATAGAGTATATACGGTGTACACACAGTGTATATTCAGTGTGCACACACAGTATATGAAGTGTGCACACACAGAGTATATATAGTGTACACACACAGAGTATATACAGTGTGCACACAGAGTATATACAGTGCACACATACAGAGTATGCACAGTGTACACACAGAGCATATACAGTGCACACACAGAGAGTATGCACAGTGTGCACACACACAGAATGCACAGTGTACACACAGAGTATATAGGTACACATAAATAAGTGTGTGTATATATATATATGCATGCTTGGTGTGTATCGTTTCTCCGGTGTTTCTTGGCCTGTGAAAACTGTCAGTTCTCCACTGTGAACTGTCAGTTGGATTTCTACTTCCTGAAACCAAGCTATCTCTCCATGCAGTCTGGATCCCAGAGAACGAGCACAGATTAAATTGCTGTTCTGAAACAAGAATGCCCTCTTGGAAAGTACACTTTCCCTAAGAACGTATGGACCAGCCGCAACAACTCCTGCGTCACCCCTCAGCCAGTCTGGGGGCTCTGCTCACACGAGTGTACTCCAGACAGTGACAGAAGTATACTGCCACTCCGGTTAATGGATTTATCAAATACCTTATTTCATGCTTTCTGCTTTTGATTTATGAATTTTGATCCTGGAGACAAGGACCCTGTGAGTATTGATTGTGGGAAATGTCAGACTAACAGAAGTTAATTTCACTTGTGCGCGCGGAAGTCTCTGATTCTCTGACAGGGCTGTCTGTGGAGGACTGGCTGTCAGGTGCTCAGTGACATGGTACTGTCACTGCATGCTGTCACCACAGGCAGCCATCCCACCCAGCAGACCCAGCCACACTGAGTTATGGATTGAACTGACACAAATATGTATCAGGAAGTGGGCGCACCATGAGCCTCCAGCTGCTGGTGAAGAGGAAGAAGTTAGACCTGTAGGTCTGCTCTGCGTGGAGAGGGGGGTGGGGCAGGCAGGGTGCCCTGCCCTTGAGACTTCACGCTTTTGATTGCAATATGCCTGACAGGATAATGGAATGTCATTCTGCCAGCTCTTGAGCTGGTTAGGGACAGTTTATTTATTGATTGACTTTCTTTGTAAATTATCCATCTTTCCTATACCCAGTCACTGAGTCATTACTTATGCAATAATATACTAATGTGGTGTCATGCAGCGGGTGCATCTGCAAGTGAGGCCTTGTGTGCCTCAGAGGCTGTGTAGTGAGAAGGGAACCAGTTTCCTGAGCTGTAGACCCAAGACTTCATACAGGTTATGTTAGAAGATGATATCTCTGCTACATGCTATATGGTGCTTTAATTCACACATGGGTGCAAATGATTATGCATTCATAGAATGAGCATACTTTCTTAAGTTGCATAAAGACAAAGGAAAAACAAAATAGGAGTTTGTATAACAGACACAGTATTGTTTTCTGTTGCAATAATGCTAAGGCTAATTCAATCTTAATTGCACTATAACCTTTCAGTCAATATTTTTTTATTCTTGAAAAAAAAAGTATCTAAATTCAAAGGTCAAATATTAGAGAGTTTGACTAAAGGATTCAATGACACCAGCCCACTGTAGGTTTCTTGAAAAATATTAATGTTTTAAATACAGTTTACTTTTTAGAGTAGTTTTGTTTTCACAGCAAAACTGAGAGGATGACAGAGATTTCCCATATGCACCCTGACCCCACACATGCATAACCTTATCCATTATCAACATTCCCGCCAGACCGGTCCATTGGTTACAGTCGATGAACTTACACTGATACATCGTTATCACCCATAGTCCACAGCTCACAGTAGGGCTCACTCTTGGTGCTGTGCATTCTGGGGGTTTGGACAAATGTGTAATGACATGCATCCACCATTAGAGTGTCATACAAAGTAGCCTCACTGCCCTAAAAATCCTCAGTGCCGTGCCCATTCATTTATCCCTCCCTCCAACCCTGACAACCTTGGATCCTTTTATTTTCTACATAGTTTTGCGTTTTCCAGAATGTTCTATAGTTGATATCATATAGTATGTAACCTTTCCAGACTGCTTCTTCCACTTAGTGATTGCATCTAGGTTTCCTCTGTGTCTTTTCATGGCTTGATAGCTCATTTCTTTTTAGCGCGAATAATACTCAGTTGTTTAGATATACTACGGTTTATTTATCCGTGGGCCCACAAAGGACATCTTGATTGTTTTCAAATTTTGGAAATTATGAATAACACTGCTCTAATTATCCATGTGCAAGTTTTTGTATGGAGATAAATTTTCAGATCATTTGGAAAGATACCAAGGAACACAATTGCTGGATCATATGGTAAGAGTACATTTGGTTTTATAAGAAACTGTCAAAATATCCTCCAAAGTGGCTGCACCATTTTGCATTCCCACCAGCAGCAAATGAGAGTTCCTGTTGCTCCACATCTTTGCCAGAATTTGGTGCTGTCATTAGGTTTATAGATTGTTTGGACTGCAAATAAAAACAGTTTTACTGCCTCCTTCCTAACCTGGATGCCATTCATTTCTTTCTTTCTTTTTTTTTTTTAATTATGACACTGGCTAGAACCTCTAGTACAGTGTTGACTATAAATCATGTTCCCAATTTTATTGAGAAAGCATTTGGTCTTTTGTTATTTAGTATTACATTAGCTGAAATTTTTCATAAATGCCCTTTATCAAGGTAGGGAAGTTTACTTCTTATTCCTGGTTTGCTGAGAGCATTTATCAAGTATGGATGTTGGATTTTTCAAATGATTTTTCTCTACAGGGATAATAATATAAATTTCTTCTTTTAGCTGTTTAATTGATTGATTTTCAAATGTTGAATCAACCTTGCATTTGGAGATCAACCTCACTATATCCTGATAGGTTATCCTATATTTTTGGTTTGAATTTGCTAAAAATTGTTTCAAATATTTATATGTATGTTCACAAGGGATGCTCGTTTTTAGATGTCTTGTAATATCTTTCCCTGACTTTGATATCAGAGTAAAACTGGCTTTAAAGAATTAGTTGAGAAATATCCTCTCTTCTTCAATTTCATGGGAGAGCTTATGTAGAAGCAGCGTTCATTCCCAGTAAGTGTTTTCTCAGAATTCACCGGTGAAGCCTTCTGAGCCTGGAGTTTTCTTTGTGGGAAAGTCTTTTTTTTTTTTTAACAAGTTTAATTACTGTAATGAGCATGGGGCTATTAAGGTGTCCTGTTTCATCTTAAGTGAGATTTTGGTAGCTTCTTAAGTGTGTCTCTCATGAAATTGCAGACCTTGGTTGTCATCTAAGTTTTCAAATTTGTTGGCATAAAGTTATTCATGTTTCTTTATAATTCTTTTAATATCTGTAGAAACTGGTGATGTCTCATTCTTGGTAATGGTAAATTGTTTGTGCTGTTTTTTTCTTGATCATTCTGTCTAGAGGTTTATCAATTTTATCGATCTTCTCAAAAACCCAGTTTTTGGTTTCACTGATTTTCTCTATTGTATTTCTGTTTTCTATTCAATTGATGTCAGCTCTAATCTTCATTATTTCTTGTCTTCTGCTTACTTTCAGTTTGATTTGCTCTTCTTCCTCTACTGTTTTGAGGCAGAAGCTGAGGCCAATGAGTTGAGACCAGTCTTTGTTTCCAGTATATGCACATGATGCTGCACATTTCACCCTAAATGCTGGTATAGCAGCATCTAGCATTTCCAGTTTTCATTTTGACTTCTTCTTTGACCCATGGGCCTTTTAAGAAACGTGCCATTCATTTTCAGGTAGTTGGGAATTCTCCAGACTTCTTTCTGTTATTGATTTCTAATTCCACTCCATTGTTGCAGAGCACTAGCCTGTATGACTTGAATCCTTTTAAATGTATTCAAACTTTTTTATGGCCTAGGACAGAGTCTATCCCAACCAATTCCCTATGTGCACTTGAACAGAATGTGTGTTCTTTTTATTGGTGGGATGTTCTCCTAATAACAATGAGGTCAAAGTGGCCAATAGCATTGCTCAATTTTTCTATATGCTGCCTGATTTTCTGTCTAATTCTTCTAGAAGCTACTGAGATGGGTTAAGGAAATCTTTAGCATTAATTGTGATGTGTCCATTTCTCCTTGCAGTACTATGAGATTTTGCTTCATGTGTTTTGAAGCTATGTTACTAGGTGCATAAATGTTTAGAATTTGTATATCCTCCCGTTTAACTGGACTTTAATCATTAGGAAATGAACTTCTCTGCTAACACCTTTTTCTCTGAATTCTAATGCATACTTATAGACTGACACCAACTTTGTTCTAATTAGAGTTAACATGGTATATAATTTTCCATCCTTTTATTTTCAGTCTGTTTGTGTCTTTAAATTTAATGTGTGTGCAGAGAGGGGCGGGCTTGCTATCTAATCTCAGAGTCTTTGGCTTAGAGCAATCCCATTTCACATCATCTCTTCCATTATAGTGTGAGCAAATACTTTCTTAGTTTTATTCTCCATTAGATTTCTCCCAATATGAGATTGCAGTCACAATTTCATACCATGAATAGTGTGCAGGGTGCTAGTTGTAAGGGCTAGAGAGATTTAGGAGACTTCAAAGTCATTTTACAATTAATATGTATCATACAGAATTGTAGTACCTATACCAGACCTTATTCTAGACTCTGGACTTGTTTTTGTTGTATTTGTTTGTTTTTAAAGCATAGTCTAATCAGCTGACCTTAAGATAGGGAGATTATTCTGGATTTTCCTCTGGCCTCATATAATCACAGGTCTTTAAGTGTGGAAGGGGAAAGCAGAGCCACATGATTTTAGAAACACTCAACTTCCCTTTGAAGTTAGGAGGGGGCTGTGAGACAGGAAATGCAGGCAACTTTTAGGAGTTGTGAGAGGCAAGAAAATGCATTCTTCCCTGGAGCTCCCAGAAGGAATACAGCCCTGGTGATGCCTTGATTTCAGCCCAATGAGATCCATCTCAGATCTACAACTTCCAGAACTATAAGATTATACATTACACACTTACAGCATTCACCAATAATATAACAGAGTATAAACAAAGTCTTAGGGCACCTGGGTGGCTCAGTCATTAAGCATCTGCCTTTGGCTTGGCTTGTGATCCCAGGGTCCTCAATCTCTCTAGCCCTTACAACTAACACCACACACAATAATGGGAGAGATGATGGGCTCCAGTCTGGTTTGGTTCTGAAATTGTTCTCTGACTTTACCCAGATTATTCTCAGACAAGGTAGCCCCAGCCCCAGTTACACCCCAGCCCAGCCCAGACCAAGACCAGATCCAGCCCAAACCCAGACCCAGCCCAGACCCAGACCCAACTCAGCCCCAGCTCCAGCTCCAGCCCAGCCTCAGCATAGACCAAACCCAGACCCACACCAAATCCAGCCCAGTCCCAGACCCAGTCCAGCCCAGCTCAGGAGTAAATCAAGTTTGTTCCATCAGTCACAATGGCCACATATCTTTCAGGAGACTCAGTAGACTTAAGTGTGAGTTTGTGACTCAAATCTGGTTAATTAGTCATTAAAAGACATTTGTTGAGAGTGCTCTGAGAAATATTTTCCATTTTGATAAATAAAGCACAAGAGAAGGAATCATTTCTTTTATCTCTGCATGATTTTATAAAGATATGAAGCCTGGCATTCCTGAGGCTCCTTGACCATGAGGAGGGCCAAGTATAATGCACTAAGGAGCAGTGAGCCAAAGATGGAGAGACATGGGTACAGATGTTTTTAAGTCCTGACTAAACACTAGCATCACTCATCTCCAGACATCTTGCTACATGGGATCATAAATCATTTACTATTTGAGCCAGTTGAATCATTTCCTATTGGTTTCCCTATAATATACTACTTAGGGTGCTGAGTGCTGGCTTAACAAGAAACGAATCAGGGTGTGTGTGTGTGCGTATGTGTATGTGTGTGCATATGTGTTTGTGTATGCACGTGCATGCATGTGTGTGTGTGTATTTGTGTATGTCTGTGTATGTATGTGTGTGTGTATTTGTGTTTGTGTGCATGTGTGCATGTGTGTGTGTCCATATGTGTGTGTCCCTGTGTGCATGTGCGTGTGTGTGTGTGCACGCATGCCTCTCCTCTAAGCCTTAAGACCAATGTTAAAGTAGAAACTTAAGTGTGGCGAGCGGCTACAGCGAGTCACTAACTACAAGGGTCACTAACTTACTAACCCTTGGATGTCAGGCAGCTCACACAAATGCTCTGGGCCTCAGTTTCCTCACACTGACTTATTACATGGGGTCCTCTCATGAGCTACTCAAAGTTCTAAGACATTTAAAAAATGTAAAGTACAACATAAATTCTAAAACACAGCACAATCAATCCCATCCTGCTTAAAGCCATTAGAAGTGCTGTCAAATATAAGAGGGCAGAAGGCTTTTTTTTTTTTTTTTTTGTCTATACACCAATTTTCAAAGGCCTTTTGGGGTGTCATTGAATTTCAGAAATGTGACTATCACTCTGCAGTTTCCTAATGATCTTGTCTTAGAAATGGCAAAGGTAAAGAATTTAAAAGAAATTACAGCAATTTTGGAATAGATTTGGCTCTATGTACTTCTCATTAGTGTACCAAATAGTTTATAGTTGATGTAGAGTGACATTATCAGTAAGGTACCAAAAAGGGTTTTGAGTAAAAACTAATAGCAAGGTGAATATGAAAGAAGTATTTTCTGGGCATAGAACAAAATTAGGCAGTCCAAAAAATCTTCTTTGATCACACCTTAGTTATAGCACAGTAGAGCTCTAGAAATTCTCCTTAAGTAACCAGATGATAGAATTCCTTCATTTTAAGCATTAGTCTTTTTTAGGATCTGCAAAACAAGGCTGGCACTTCTAGCTAGTACAGAGAACATCGGTGGGTCTCTCTCCTACTCTGTCCCCTCCCCAGATTTCTGTTGGGGAGCCCTGTGGTCCTGGAAGGACAGCTCCAAAGCTGTCACCTATTATAAGCTCTCCTACTTGATGCTGTAATTAGTTTAAACCTATTCATGAAACCTAAGCCCGAATTACTGTCAAAATGTTCGCAAGACGTAGTAAAGGAACTGGTGTCTCCATTCAGACATACATGAAGCCCGTGGCTGCCATCTTGCTCCTACAAAGGCAGGAAGCTTGTGGGGGTGGAGTGGTCACCTTGAGGAGAGGACATGGAGGAGAGGCAATCGCATCCCCCTGGATTTCTCATTTACATAAGCCAATAAAGCCTACCGCTCCTTTGTTACTCTGTTACTTTTAAACTGCCTACTTTTTATTGCTTTAAGTGATGCTGTAAGAGTATAGGTCAACACCTTGGAAACTGAACACTTGTAATTTTTTAAGAAGAGCTGATAATATAAATCATGTTAGTAGATGGAGAACAATATAAAATCTTAATAGTAATGTTCAGTGTGTTCCAGAAATCATGAATCTATGCATGCTACACCATGGCTACATTAAGTGCTAAATGAGGTAGAAATCCACACCTATGCTGCCTCCACGTCTTGTCCTCAAAGGACCTTTCTGCTACCCATGCCCATCCTCACCTGGCAAACTGCTACCTTACTTAAGCCTGGTGCATGGCATCTCTATTCCAGAAAAGTCTTCCTTTCTGGATTTAGTGCTTCTCTTTTAGGCTAGTTATATTGTGTGCACATAGCCATCACAGCACCCAGCAACGGTTGGGTTTTTGTTACGTGTGCCTTCTTCTCTCACTGGACTCTGAGCATCTGAGAGTAGGGAATTTGTTTGATTTTGTATCATGCAGGAAAAGCATCATGCTTGTTGTTCAACAGTAATTGATTGTTGAGGGAACAAATAAATGAACAAATGCAAAAATGCAGGAGTGGGCATTTGGGTGAACGGGACAAAGAATGGACAATAATGGCATAATATAATTCCTGCCATCAATGTCATGATTATAGAAATGCTGGTCTTCATTGTGTGATTTCTTTGTAACAAACGTGAAGCTTAGTTGAAGTTTATAAAACATGAGTGTGTGACCAAAAGATAATTAACTATGAGGCTGTGTATTGGCCCAGATTTGTAGCTGATATTGTCAAAAAGTGTCAGCTGAAAAATCATTTCCTAGTTTGCGATGCTGATGGCTGTGAGGTTTCCCCAGGCAGGATGGGAACTCAACACAGCTTTCTGTCTGGATCTGGGCTGGATAAACAGCAACAAGCACCACCCAGCTGTCCCTGTCACTATCGTTGGCAACCAGCTCTTTGTTGGTGCCCGTTCTGTCACTGCTGCTAAACACTTTGAAAATCACCACCGTACATTCCTCTGCGGTGCCAATTTTCCAACGAGCAACATAAACTGTGGGCATGCCTACCTCCCTTGCTAGATTGTAAGCAACTGAGATAATATTTAATGTTGTATCACCCTGAAAAGCATGGTGCTCGACACAAAGCAGGTCCTCAATGAATGATTGTTGAGTGAGTGAATAAATGAATGCATGCCAAAATATTAATATGTTGGTTATAATTGCTTGGCAGTAGACCTATGCATCATGGAGCCTCTCCGTCGTCAGACATGTGGTGCCCCTTGAGCCACACAGATGAACTTCAGAAATACTGGAGCTGATGGAGGTAAGAATTTGATGTGAAACACCTATAATCTTAAAAATCTGTTAATTTTTTTAAACCCATGTATCGGGGCACCTGGGTGGCTCAGTCGGTTGGGGTTCTGCCTTCAGCTCAGGTCATGATCTCAGGGTCCTGGGATCGAGTCCCGTGTCGGGCTCCCTGCTCATCAGGGAGCCTGTTCTCCCTCGGCCCCTCCTCCCCCAGCTCTGCCTGCCGCTCCCCTTGCTTGTGCTCTCATGCTGTCTCTGACAAATAAATAATTTAAAAAAATATAAAAATAAAATCCATATATCTACACAGAGTTAAGTTAGGTGAAATAAAATTTATCTGTGAAAATATCTTCAAAATCTAAGTATTTTTTAAAAGGCAATGGATCCAACACTTTTTAAATTATCTTTACTTCTGTGTTCCGATATTAAGGATGTAAATCAGTTTCTCTTACAAGTCTACTTGTCTAAACAAAACTTCTAGAAATGCAAGTTTTAGGGAGCTGTTTGGATTTTACATTAATGATTTTGCTGTGGACAAGCCCCACCGATCTCCCAATTAGATTAGTTATTTGCTGAATGCAACCATCTATTTCATGTCTTTTAACATTCATTCATACAGTAAAAAAAAAGGTAATAAAAACACACAACCCCTTACCTTCAGTCACATTTATGTTCATTGATTCAGTTAAATTCTGTAGCCACATATGATTACAGATACCATTTATTATATTGTATCATTGCTATGCACCTAAAAGTTTGGATGGAGTATCTTATTCCTAGAAAGATTGTAAGAGATAGGAAATAAGTGAATTGCATTGATTATTAGAAATGAGAACATCAGGAGCAAGATGGCGGAGGAGCAGGAGACCTGGATTTCGTCTGGTCTCAGGTATTCAGCTGAATAGGGATCAAACCATTCTGAACACCTACGAACTCAACAGGAGATCGAACAGGAGAGTAGCAACAACTCTCTGAACAGAGAAGCGACCACTTTCTGGAAGGTAGGACGTGCGGAGAAGTGAATCCGAGGCGATATTCGGGAGGATAGACGGCGGGGGAGGGGGCCTCCGTCGGCCGCTTCTGGCAAGTGCTAGAGCCGCGGAGCACAAAATCGGACCTTTTAGAAGTCGGCTCCGCGGAGGGACGTCGCTCCAGTGGCTAAGCGGGGGGTGGAACCCTCGCGGGACAGTGTGGTCTCAGGACCCTCGGGGTCACAGAGAGACCGGGGGTGCCTGAGTGCGGCAGAGCTCCCAGGGATCGGAGCGGGGAAGCCGGCTGCAGAGACGGAGCCGAGGCGCGGGCTCTCAGCTCGGGGTGGCCATAAACTGTGATCCGCGGCCCAGTCGGGCCACTGCTCCTCCAGCAGGGACCCAACAAGCGGCAGAGCCGGGGAGACTCCCCTTCCTCCCTGGGGAGGAGCGGCGCGGGAGCGCACCGCAGGGATCTGCTGGGTTTGGAGACTCCACCCGGGGTCATGTGCCAGAGATAGAAACGCTCGGTCACAGGCCGGGTGAGCACGGAGTGCGGCCGGAGACCGGGGACACGGGAGTGACTGCTTTTCTCTGGGGGCGCACTGAGGAGCGGAGCCCCGAGTTCTCAGCTCCTCCGGGCGGAGATTGGGAGGCCACCATTTTCACCCTGGTCCTCCAAAGCTGTACCAGAGCTCGCAGGGAACAAAAGCTCCTGAGAGCAAACCCGAGCAGCTTGCTTAGCCCGGACTGACAAGGGCGGGGCAATTCCGCCTCCTGCAAAGACGTTTGGGAACCATGGCAACAGGCCCCTCCCCCAGAAGATCAGCACGAACAGCCAGCAAGCCAAGACCAAGGTTACCGATCAAGGAGAACGGGAGAACTCCAGCACTAGGGGAATACTGCACATAGAATTCATGGCTTTTTTTTACCATGATTCATTAGTTCATCAAAGTTAATTTTTTTAACTGTTTTTTTTTTTATTTTTCTTTTTCCCTTTTTCAACCAACATCTTATCATTCCCTTTTCTTAAAAAAAAACATTTTTTATTTTACATTTTTAGAGTCATATTTTATCCCTTCATAGTAGTTACCCTTATTTTTGGCATATATATATATAAGTTGTTCTCTCTTTAAAATTTTGAGATACAGTTTCTTCTAACAGATCAAAATATACCCTAAATCACTAGTGTATGGCTTTGTTCTATTCTCCTGCCTGATCACATTCTCTTCCTTTTTTCTTTTTTTTTTTTAAATCTTCTTCTTTCTTTTTCAAACAACTTATCTTATCAATTCTTTTTATAAAATCTTTTATAATTTTCATCTTTACAGTCATCTTCCATCCCTTCATTGTATCAACCCTTATTTTGTACATATAAGTCTTTCTTCCTTTAAAATTTTAGGAGGCACTTTTTTCTAACAGACCAAAATATGCCCAAAATCTAGTGTTTGGCACTGATCTATGCACTAGCCTGATCATAGTTTACCATATTCTGCTTTTTTTGTATTGTTCTGTTTTTGTTTTTATCTTTTTTCTTTTTTTTCTCTTTCTTTTTTCTTTCTTTCCCTTTCTTTTCCCCTGGTATCAGGTCTTTTCTGATTTGTATACAGTATATTTGCTGGGGACGTTGTTAACCTGTTAGCATTTTGTTCTCTCATTCATGTATTCTCTGGACAAAATGACAAGACGAAAAAAATCACCTCAGCAAAAAGAACAAGAGGGAGTACCATCAGCCAGGGACCTACTCAATACGGACATTAGTACGATGTCGGACCTAGAGTTCAGAATCATGACTTTAAAGATACTAGCTGGGTTTGAAAAAAGCGTGGATGTTATTAGAGAAACCCGTTCTGGAGAAATAAAAGAACTAAAATCTAACCAAGTCGAAATCAAAAAGGTTATTGATGAGGTGCAATCAAAAGTGGGGGCACTAAGTGCTAGGATAAATGAGGCAGAAGAGAGAATCAGTGATATAGAAGACCAAATGATGGAAAATAAAGAGGCTGAGAAAAAGAGAAATAAACAACTACAGGATCACGAGGGCAGAATTCGAGA
>NW_027397073.1:739587-741801 GCF_003265705.2 Callorhinus ursinus | reverse complement strand
GGGGCAGAAGGTATATTGGAGCAAATAATAGCAGAGAACTTCCCTAATGTGAGGAAGGAAACAGGCATCAAGATCCAGGAGGCACAGAGAACCCCTCTCAAAATCAATAAAAATAGGTCAACACCCCGACATCTAATAGTAAAACTTACGAGTCTCAGAGACAAAGAGAAAATCCTGAAAGCAGCTCGGGAGAAGAGATATGTAACCTACAATGGTAGAAACATTAGATTGGCAACAGACCTATCCACAGAGACCTGGCAGGCCAGAAAGGACTGGCAAGATATCTTCAGAGCACTAAACGAGAAAAATATGCAGCCAAGAATACTATATCCAGCTAGGCTGTCATTGAAAATAGAAGGAGAGATAAAAAGCTTCCAGGACAAACAAAAACTAAAGGAATTTGCAAACACGAAACCAGCCCTCCAAGAAATATTGAAAGGGGTCCTCTAAGCAAACAGAGAGCCTAAAAGCAGCATAGATCAGAAAGGAACACAGACAATATACAGTAACAGTCACCTTACAGGCAATCCAATGGCACTAAATTCATACCTTTCAATAGTTACCCTGAATGTAAATGGGCTAAATGACCCAATCAAAAGACACAGGCTATCAGATTGGATTAAAAACAAGACCCATCAATATGCTGTGTGCAAGAGACTCATTTTAGACCCAAAGACACCCCCAGATTGAAAGGGAGGGGGTGGAAAACCATTTACCATGCTAATGGACACCAAAAGAAAGCTGGGGTGGCAATCCTTATATCAGACAAACTAGATTTTAAAACAAAGACTGTAATAAGAGATGAGGAAGGACACTATATCCTACTTAAAGGGTCTATCCAACAAGAAGATCTAACAATTGTAAATATCTATGCCCCTAACATGGGAGCAGCCAATTATATAAGGCAATGAATAACAAAAGCAAAGAAACACATTGACAACAATACAATAATAGTGAGGGACTTTAACACCCCCCTGACTGAAATGGACAGATCATCTAAGCAAAAGATCAACAAGGAAATAAAGACATTAAATGACACACTGGACCAAATGGACTTCACAGACATATTCAGAACATTCCATCCCAAAGCAACAGAATACACATTCCTCTCTAGTGCCCATGGAACATTCTCCAGAATTGATCACATCCTAGGTCACAAATCAGATCTCAACCGGTACCAAAAGATTGGGATCATTTCCTGCATATTTTCAGACCACAATGCTTTGAAAGTAGAACTCAATCACAAGAGGAAAGTCGGAAAGAACTCAAATACATGGAGGCTAAAGAGCATCTTACTAAAGAATGAATGGGTCAACCAGGAAATTAAAGAAGAATTAAAAAAATTCATGGAAACCAATGAAAATGAAAACACAACTGTTCAAAATCTTTGGGATACAACAAAGGCAGTCCTGAGAGGAAAGTATATAGCAATAGAAGCCTTTCTCAAGAAACGAGAAAGGTCTCAAATACACAACCTAACCCTACACCTAGAGGAGCTGGAGAAAGAACAGCAAATAAAGCCTCAACCCAGCAGGAGAAGAGAAATCATAAAGATCAGAGCAGAAATCAATGAACTAGAAACCAAAAGAACAGTAGAACAGATCAAGGAAACTAGGAGCTGGTTCTTTGAAAGAATGAACAAGATTGATAAACCCCTGGCCAGACTTATCCAAAAGAAAAGAGAAATGACCCAAATCAACAAAATCATGAATGAAAGAGGAGAGATCACAACCCACACCAAAGAAATACAAACAATTATAAGAACATATTATGAGCAACTCTATGCCAGCAAATTAGATAACCTGGAAGAAATGGGTGCATTCCTAGAGATGTATCAACTACCAGAATTGAACCAGGAGGAAATAAAAAACCTGAACAGACCTATAGCCACTAAGGAAATTGAAGCAGTCATCCAAAATCTCCCAACAAACAAAAGCCCAGGGCCAGATGGCTTCCCAGGGGAATTCTATCAGACATTTCAAGAAGAATTAATACCTATTCTCCTGAAACTGTTCCAGAAAATAGAAATGGAAGGAAAACTTCCAAACTCATTTTATGAGGCCAGCATTACCTTGATCCGAAAACCTGACAAAGACCCCATCAAAAAGGAGAATTACAGACCAATATCCTCGATGAACATGGATGCAAAAATTCTCACCAAAATACTAGCCAATAGGATCCGACAGTACATTAAAAGGATTATTCACCACGACC
>NW_027397073.1:697459-739187 GCF_003265705.2 Callorhinus ursinus | reverse complement strand
GTGCGGCCGGAGACCGGGGACACGGGAGTGACTGCTTTTCTCTGGGGGCGCACTGAGGAGCGGAGCCCCGAGTTCTCAGCTCCTCCGGGCGGAGATTGGGAGGCCACCATTTTCACCCTGGTCCTCCAAGGCTGTACCGAGAGCTTGCAGGGAACAAAAGCTCCTGAGAGCAAACCCGAGCAGCTTGCTTAGCCCGGACTGACAAGGGCGGGGCAATTCCGCCTCCTGCAAAGACGTTTGGGAACCATGGCAACAGGCCCCTCCCCCAGAAGATCAGCACGAACAGCCAGCAAGCCAAGACCAAGGTTACCGATCAAGGAGAACGGGAGAACTCCAGCACTAGGGGAATACTGCACATAGAATTCATGGCTTTTTTTTTACCATGATTCATTAGTTCATCAAAGTTAATTTTTTTAACTGTTTTTTTTTTTATTTTTCTTTTTCCCTTTTTCAACCAACATCTTATCATTCCCTTTTCTTAAAAAAAAACATTTTTTATTTTACATTTTTAGAGTCATATTTTATCCCTTCATAGTAGTTACCCTTATTTTTGGCATATATATATATAAGTTGTTCTCTCTTTAAAATTTTGAGATACAGTTTCTTCTAACAGATCAAAATATACCCTAAATCACTAGTGTATGGCTTTGTTCTATTCTCCTGCCTGATCACATTCTCTTCCTTTTTTCTTTTTTTTTTTTAAATCTTCTTCTTTCTTTTTCAAACAACTTATCTTATCAATTCTTTTTATAAAATCTTTTATAATTTTCATCTTTACAGTCATCTTCCATCCCTTCATTGTATCAACCCTTATTTTGTACATATAAGTCTTTCTTCCTTTAAAATTTTAGGAGGCACTTTTTTCTAACAGACCAAAATATGCCCAAAATCTAGTGTTTGGCACTGATCTATGCACTAGCCTGATCATAGTTTACCATATTCTGCTTTTTTTGTATTGTTCTGTTTTTGTTTTTATCTTTTTTCTTTTTTTTCTCTTTCTTTTTTCTTTCTTTCCCTTTCTTTTCCCCTGGTATCAGGTCTTTTCTGATTTGTATACAGTATATTTGCTGGGGACGTTGTTAACCTGTTAGCATTTTGTTCTCTCATTCATGTATTCTCTGGACAAAATGACAAGACGAAAAAAATCACCTCAGCAAAAAGAACAAGAGGGAGTACCATCAGCCAGGGACCTACTCAATACGGACATTAGTACGATGTCGGACCTAGAGTTCAGAATCATGACTTTAAAGATACTAGCTGGGTTTGAAAAAAGCGTGGATGTTATTAGAGAAACCCGTTCTGGAGAAATAAAAGAACTAAAATCTAACCAAGTTGAAATCAAAAAGGTTATTGATGAGGTGCAATCAAAAGTGGGGGCACTAAGTGCTAGGATAAATGAGGCAGAAGAGAGAATCAGTGATATAGAAGACCAAATGATGGAAAATAAAGAGGCTGAGAAAAAGAGAAATAAACAACTACAGGATCACGAGGGCAGAATTCGAGAAATAAGTGATACGATAAGACGAAACAACATTAGAATAATTGGGATCCCAGAAGAAGAAGAAAGAGAGAGGGGGGCAGAAGGTATATTGGAGCAAATAATAGCAGAGAACTTCCCTAATGTGAGGAAGGAAACAGGCATCAAGATCCAGGAGGCACAGAGAACCCCTCTCAAAATCAATAAAAATAGGTCAACACCCCGACATCTAATAGTAAAACTTACGAGTCTCAGAGACAAAGAGAAAATCCTGAAAGCAGCTCAGGGGAAGAGATATGTAACCTACAATGGTAGAAATATTAGATTGGCAACAGACCTATCCACAGAGACCTGGCAGGCCAGAAAGGACTGGCAAGATAGCTTCAGAGCACTAAACGAGAAAAATATGCAGCCAAGAATACTATATCCAGCTAGGCTGTCATTGAAAATAGAAGGAGAGATAAAAAGCTTCCAGGACAAACAAAAACTAAAGGAATTTGCAAACACGAAACCAGCCCTCCAAGAAATATTGAAAGGGGTCCTCTAAGCAAACAGAGAGCCTAAAAGCAGCATAGATCAGAAAGGAACACAGACAATATACAGTAACAGTCACCTTACAGGCAATCCAATGGCACTAAATTCATACCTTTCAATAGTTACCCTGAATGTAAATGGGCTAAATGACCCAATCAAAAGACACAGGCTATCAGATTGGATTAAAAACAAGACCCATCAATATGCTGTGTGCAAGAGACTCATTTTAGACCCAAAGACACCCCCAGATTGAAAGGGAGGGGGTGGAAAACCATTTACCATGCTAATGGACACCAAAAGAAAGCTGGGGTGGCAATCCTTATATCAGACAAACTAGATTTTAAAACAAAGACTGTAATAAGAGATGAGGAAGGACACTATATCCTACTTAAAGGGTCTATCCAACAAGAAGATCTAACAATTGTAAATATCTATGCCCCTAACATGGGAGCAGCCAATTATATAAGGCAATGAATAACAAAAGCAAAGAAACACATTGACAACAATACAATAATAGTGAGGGACTTTAACACCCCCCTGACTGAAATGGACAGATCATCTAAGCAAAAGATCAACAAGGAAATAAAGACATTAAATGACACACTGGACCAAATGGACTTCACAGACATATTCAGAACATTCCATCCCAAAGCAACAGAATACACATTCCTCTCTAGTGCCCATGGAACATTCTCCAGAATTGATCACATCCTAGGTCACAAATCAGATCTCAACCGGTACCAAAAGATTGGGATCATTTCCTGCATATTTTCAGACCACAATGCTTTGAAAGTAGAACTCAATCACAAGAGGAAAGTCGGAAAGAACTCAAATACATGGAGGCTAAAGAGCATCTTACTAAAGAATGAATGGGTCAACCAGGAAATTAAAGAAGAATTAAAAAAATTCATGGAAACCAATGAAAATGAAAACACAACTGTTCAAAATCTTTGGGATACAACAAAGGCAGTCCTGAGAGGAAAGTATATAGCAATAGAAGCCTTTCTCAAGAAACGAGAAAGGTCTCAAATACACAACCTAACTCTACACCTAGAGGAGCTGGAGAAAGAACAGCAAATAAAGCCTCAACCCAGCAGGAGAAGAGAAATCATAAAGATCAGAGCAGAATTCAATGAACTAGAAACCAAAAGAACAGTAGAACAGATCAAGGAAACTAGGAGCTGGTTCTTTGAAAGAATTAACAAGATTGATAAACCCCTGGCCAGACTTATCCAAAAGAAAAGAGAAATGACCCAAATCAACAAAATCATGAATGAAAGAGGAGAGATCACAACCCACACCAAAGAAATACAAACAATTATAAGAACATATTATGAGCAACTCTATGCCAGCAAATTAGATAACCTGGAAGAAATGGGTGCATTCCTAGAGATGTATCAACTACCAGAATTGAACCAGGAGGAAATAAAAAACCTGAACAGACCTATAGCCACTAAGGAAATTGAAGCAGTCATCCAAAATCTCCCAACAAACAAAAGCCCAGGGCCAGATGGCTTCCCAGGGGAATTCTATCAGACATTTCAAGAAGAATTAATACCTATTCTCCTGAAACTGTTCCAGAAAATAGAAATGGAAGGAAAACTTCCAAACTCATTTTATGAGGCCAGCATTACCTTGATCCCAAAACCTGACAAAGACCCCATCAAAAAGGAGAATTACAGACCAATATCCTCGATGAACATGGATGCAAAAATTCTCACCAAAATACTAGCCAATAGGATCCGACAGTACATTAAAAGGATTATTCACCACGACCAAGTGGGATTTATCCCTGGGCTGCAAGGCTGGTTCAACATCCGCAAATCAATCAACGTGATAAAATACATTAACAAAAGAAAGAACAAGAATTATATGATCCTCTCAATAGATGCAGAAAAAGCATTTGACAAAGTACAGCATCCTTTCTTGATCAAAACTCTTCAGAGAATAGGGATAAAGGGTACATACCTCAATATCATAAAAGCCATCTATGAAAAACCTACAGCAAATATCATTCTCAATGGGGAAAAGCTGAGAGCTTTTCCCCTAAGGTCAGGAACGCGGCAGGGATGTCCACTCTCACCACTGCTATTCAACATAGTATTAGAAGTCCTAGCCACAGCAATCAGACAACAAAAAGAAATCAAAGGCGTCCAAATCGGCAAAGAGGAAGTCAAACTCTCACTCTTTGCAGATGATATGATACTGTATGTGGAAAACCCAAAAGACTCCACCCCAAAACTGCTAGAACTCATACAGGAATTCAGTCAAGTAGCAGGATATAAAATCAATGCACAGAAATGGCATTCCTATACACCAACAACAAGACAGAAGAGAGACAAATCAAGGAGTCGATTCCATTTACAATTGCACCCAAAACCATAAGATACCTAGGAATAAATTTAACCAAAGAGGAAAAGGATCTGTACTCAGAAAACTGTAAAATACTCATGAAAGAAATTGAAGAAGACACAAAGAAATGGAAAAACGTTCCATGCTCACGGATTGGGAGAACCAACATTGTGAAGATGTCAATGCTACCTAGAGTAATCTACACATTCAATGCAATCCCCATCAAAATACCATCCACTTTTTTCAAAGAAATGGAACAAAGAATCCTAAAATTTGTATGGAACTGGAAGAGACCCCGAATAGACAGAGGAATATTGAAAAAGAGAAGCAAAGCTGGTGGCATCACAATTCCGGACTTCCAGCTCTATTACAAAGCTGTCATCATCAAGACAGTATGGTACTGGCACAAAAACAGACACATAGATCAGTGGAACAGAATAGAGAGCCCAGAAATGGACCCTCAACTCTATGGTCAACTTATCTTTGACAAAGCAGGAAAGAATGTCCAATGGCAAAAAGACAGTCTCTTCAACAAATGGTGTTGGGAAAATTGGACAGCCACATGCAGAAGAATGAAACTGGACCATTTCCTTACACCACACACAACAATAGACTCCAAATGGTTGAAAGACCTAAACGTGAGACAGGAGTCCATCAAAATCCTAAAGGAGAACACAGGCAGCAACCTCTTCGACCTCAGCTGCAGCAACTTCTTCCTAGAAACATCGCCAAAGGCACGGGAAGCAAGGGCAAAAATGAACTATTGGGATTTCATCAAGATAAAAAGCTTTTGCACAGCAAAAGAAACAGTCCACAAAACCAAAAGACAACCGACAGAATGGGAGAAAATATTTGCAAATGACATATCAGATAAAGGGCTAGTATCCAAAATCTCTAAAGAACTTATCAAACTCAACACCCAAAGAACAAATAATCCAATCAAGAAATGGGCAGAAGACATGAACAGACATTTTTCCAAAGAAGACATCCAAATGGACAACAGACACATGAAAAAGTGCTCAACATCGCTTGGCATCAGGGAAATCCAAATCAAAACCTCAATGAGATACCACCTCACACCCAACAGAATGGCTAAAATTAACAAGTCAGGAAACGACAGATGTTGGCAGGGATGCGGAGAAAGGGGAACCCTCCTACACTATTGGTGGGAATGCAAGCTGGTGCAGCCACTCTGGAAAACAGTATGGAGGTTCCTCAAACAGTTGAAAATAGAGCTACCATACGATGCAGCAATTGCACTACTGGGTATTTACCCCAAAGATACAAATGTAAGGATCCGAAGGGGTACGTGCACCCCAATGTTTATAGCAGCAATGTCCACAAGAGCCAAACTGTGGAAAGAGCCAAGATGTCTATTGACAGATGAATGGATAAAGAAGAGGTGGTATATATACACAATGGAATATTATGCAGCCATCAAAAGGAATGAGATCTTGCCATTTGCAACGACGTGGATGGAACTGGAGGGTGTTATGCTGAGTGAAATAAGTCAATCAGAGAAAGACATGTATCCTATGACCTCACTGATATGAGGAATTCTTAATCTCAGGAAACAAACTGAGGGTTGCTGGAGTGGTGGGGGGTGGCAGGGATGGGGTGGCTGGGTGATAGACACTGGGGAGGGTATGTGCTATGGTGAGCGCTGTGAATTGTGCAAGACTGTTGAATCACAGATCTGTGCCTCTGAAACAAATAATGCAACATATGTTAAGAAAAAAGAAAAAGAAGAAGATAGCAGGAGGGGAAGAATGAAGGGGAATAAGTCAGAGGGGAATCATGAGAGACGATGGACTCTGAAAAACAAACTGAGGGTTCTAGAGGGGAGGAGGGTAGGGGGATGGGTTGGCCTGGTGATGGGTATTAAAGAGGGCACATTCTGCGTGGAGCACTGGGTGTTATGCACAAACAATGAATCATGGAACACTACATCAAAAACTAATGATGTAATATATGGTGATTAACATAACAATAAAAAAATTTTATAAAAAAGAATGAGAACATCTTTTACAGGAGAAGAGATGATCTCTGCTTTGCCCTAAGGGCACAGGAAATACTGACAGGATGCCACCTGGCTAGGACATCAAATACTCTGGCTGTACCGCTATGGGTTTCCTAAGTTGCAACAAGCATACCTTTAATACCTAAAATAGTCTTCATGATTTCCATAGAAGTTGCTCAGTACCCAGAAAAACCTTCTCTCTGGTCCAGCTGTTGGGGCTGGGGGCCAAATCCGGCCGTCCACCTGTTTTGCAAATAAAGTTTTATTGACACACAGATACAGTTGGTAATTTACATATTGTCCAAGGCTACTTTGCATGACAATGAAGAGGTTGCGCTGTTACCACAGAAGCCCTGTGGTCTGCAAAGCCTAACACATTTACCAGTGGCCCTTTACAGGAAACTTGCAGATCCCAACTTCAGACAGTAAAACTCACAGACAGGATTTCTATCCTCAGACACCAGTAAAGGGCAAAGAAAAGAAAAATAATGCTAATGTGCTGTTGGGCAAGACAGAAGCCAACCCCAGGACAGTTTGACCTGTGCAACAGTGAGTACTAAAGACATTCTGAACACTGTTCCTGGTGTTCACAGGGAGCATGTGGAGAGTCCTTGTCCAAGGTCACCCACAGACCAAGAGGCAGAACCACGCGGACCCAGGGGCCCTTTGCTTGGCTTTTCCCCAGCACCAAGGTGGCCTGTTGCCATGTCAGCCTCTGTGGCCACCCCATAGCACGGACCTCCTGTCAAGTCTACTCGCTTATTTGCTGTTGTTTGATTTCAAAGATAAAATCAGACTTGTGATTATGCCTCCTTCCAGAGCGATGGCAAGAACTCCTATTACTAACTTAAGGTAGATGATTATCATGTATTATAACAGTTTCTGAATAATTTATGAAAAAGGGAGACATTTTGCTCTTATCCAAGAGACCAGTATTAGCTAAGAACAATTACACATTACAAATTATTGAATTGGCAACATTCATAAAAAAGCCCCTGGAGAATGTTTTCCAGATGCAGAAATTGGAGGCCTAAAAATTCAATTCTTCAAGAGTTTCAAAGAGATGCACCAGTCATGTGAGAAAACAGCGGCCTTCGTCCTTCGGTCTGTGGCTGAGCATCAGCATGTATGCGTGCGAGGCGTGTGTGTGCATGAAGATGATGCTCACACGCGTGTGTCGCTGCTTAGATCCTGTGTGTGAGTGCAAGTGTGCACACAGATGTGTCTTTAATGTCCAAGTTTCTCCTCTGCTTACTCTGGCCAGTCTACAGAAAAAAAAAAAAAAAAAACAAATTTTTTTTTTTTTTTTTTTTTGCTAAACATGCCAAATCGGAAGAAGATGTAAACACGTGTGCCCGGGCCCAGCCTCCTTCCTGGCAGTTCTGCCGACAGCTTGCGAGGTGGGCATGGTTAACAAGCCCCACAGCTGGCAGATCTGTGCAGACATAATTGCACATGAATGGCGGGGGGAGGGCGGGAACCAAGGAAGAAATAAAATAGATAACAAGCAAAGGGGAAAGTAGTACTGTAAACAAGCAGCGTTTTCCCTCCGCAGAGTGAGCCCGTGTGGCCGGAGGCGGTGTCTGTGTGCAGCTTGGCTCCTAATCCATATCGCAAACAGCTTCCAGATGCTTCCATCCCCAACCTTCTCGGGAATTCCTGCCCTTCACAGATGCCTCTCCATGAGGGGGGTCTGTCTATAAGTAAAATGGAGTGGATTTCACTAATCATTCATTTCCAATCTTCCTGACGGGATTTTATTAATAAACTTGCTTCATCTGTGCCTCTGACTGGGGAGAGCTTGCTCGCTTAGTCATGGGAAGGGAGAGGAGGGGGGTTGTCTGCTGTTCGTCGTGCTTGCGCACACTCTCTTTGTTGACGAGGCCGCGGCGGGAGGCCACGCAAGAGAAACGAACGGTGTGGGCACTGCGGGCTCCCGTTGGCGAGGAGCGCCGGGGAGGTGCTGCGGAGCCTGCCCGCGTGGCCGTGGCTGTGGCCCTGGGCCGCCGCAGCGCTCCGGCTGGGGTCCGGGCCTCCACCCTCCTTCCACGGAGGCCACCCGCCTGCCCCGGGCCTCGCCTCTAATCAGGCTCGGTTTAAATGAGAAACACAAAGGAAAGCTTCCTGCGTGCTCCTGCTCAGCTGGAGCAGTAGAAAGCTATTCTGTCTTCCGTGTCCAGGCTCCGTCTGTTAATTTCAACATGCTGTTCTGAGATGTGCATAAATGATAGCTTCTAACCCCGGGATGGGAGGTTATGCGGGCTGGCGACACCCGTCATGCGGCAGGGGCACCCAGGCCAGCCTGACCCGCGCAGCGCCCAGCGCTCTCTGCTTTCGGTCCCCTGGGCAGGACATGCCCCTCCCAGTCCCCACCTCCTCGGTCCTGTCTTCCGGGCAGGTGGTTTAGCTTCCCGGCTCCAAGGAAGGGGGCTGGTCAGCACGGACCTGGCTGGGCTCACGTGTCCCGAGCCCCCGCCCCCCCTGCCTCAAATACGTTAGTCCACCCTTCCTCCCCTGCCACCCCACCATCTCCCCCTGGACACACTGTCTCTGCTTCTTGCCAGGTCCCCCCTCTCCCGGTACCACCAACAGAAGCGACAAACTTGGATTCCTGGGTGTTGAACTCTCTCCACCCAACCCACTTTCAGAGTAGCCCGGATTAGTATTCCAGAATGCAGACTCCTGGGGCTGCTCCTGTCCCTCAGGTGGCTCTGTATCTCCCGGCCCCACCGATTTCCCCTGCCCCCACACCCCCTGGCCTCCCCCGTGGCTGTCCCCAAACATGCCCTGTGCTGTTCGCTTCTGCTCTCGGCTCACGCTCACTGCACAGCAGGGGACCTTCCCCTGTCTCCTCAAGAGGCTCAGCGCAGCTGCCACCCCTCCTGCTGTTCGTCCGACGGTGACCCAGCACTCAGCCAGAGCAGGAGAAATTGTTCCCCACACTCGTCTGTTTTTCTTTGTGGCTTCTGATTATCCCCTTGTCCACTAAATTAGCTGCCTCTCATGAATGATCCCTTTACTAAGGGCACGGCCCATATCCAATGTACAGTAATTTTGAAATAGGTATTTGTTGACTGGGTTTACATGGAGAAACATGGTCTCAGGGAGGTGAACTGACTTGCCTAAGACCCCAGAGATGGGAAGTGGGGGGCCAGGGAACGTCCAGCCCTTTCATCTCCAGGTCTCAAGACCACGGCTGTGTGCCCTGCGGCAAGCCGCCTCATCCTTCAGATTATATAGCTCAGCTCTCAGCATCACTACCGTTTTGCTAAACATCACTGCTGTCTTTGACTAAGACGAAAGCACTTCATCCGTTAGCAGACATCACTACTGTAGCAGGCCTTTACATGATGCATTCCTATGTTAGCCAGTTGTACTGGGTTGAAACCGTCCCCCCAAAACCCCTGCCCCCCTGGACCCTTGGAATGTGACCTTCTTTGGAAATAGTCTCTTCACATGTGTCCTGGTTAAGATGAGGTCACACTGGAATTGACTGAGCCCCAATCCAATGACAGGTATCCTTTTAAGAGGAGAGAAATCTGGACTCGGGAGAGAATGTCGTGCCAAAGGGGAGAGAGTGCAGGGGTGTGTCTACAAGCTGAGGCAAGGGAGGCCTCCCTGCTAGAGATGTCAGGGGAACACAGCCCTGCTAAAGCCGTGATTTTGCACTTTTAGCCTTAAAACAGTGAGGGAATAAATTTCTGTGGTTTAGGCAGCCTAGTTTGTTTTGTTATTGTATTGAATCTGCACCAATTACATTACTAAAAGTGTAAGGACTCGTTTTTAAGACTGTTTTCAATCATCAAGATATCATTCTTCAAGGTGCAGACTTACCTGGAAGTCACGCTCCAAATTCAAGCAAGAACTTAGTGAACAAGTTGGAAAGTGGAATAAAATATTTACATTTGGCCAGTGGCTGAGGTCAATGCCCACATTCTCCTGGTGCAGCGGGAACCCCGGGGGTAGGAGACACAGAGCAAGTGTGACGTGAGGACGTTCCCAAGAACCTTGGAGAGGCAGAATGGAAGGCGGACACTGTCACGGGCCGGGGTGAAGAGCTGGGAGTGGGGACCACCCCGGCTCGGCCGCCGCAGAGGGTTTGTTCGTGGAGCATGGGGGTCCACCCCGGATCAGGGGAGCATGGTGTCAAGCGGCAGCTGTGAATGCTCACAGGGCACCCTTGTTGTGAAATTTCTAGAGGCACTTTAGTGGGCCGCTTCCCCAGGCGGGCCATCGGGGACCTGCTTTGAGTCGGGCCTCTGCTGAACTCAGAACAGTTGAGATGGCTTCGAGCCTTCCCTGTGTCGTCAGGGTCAGCCTTCAAATCTTGAGCTGTCAGTTCCTATTTCCCATGGAAAAGTTATAGATAAGAGAGGAACAAACAAACAAGGTAAAATAAGCTAGAAAAAATTACTCAATAAAAGGCAAAGATAAAGCAGTAAAAATAAGCAGCTACAGTGAAAACAGAAATGCCCAACTAGACAAAACCACCACCGAAGGCCAGGCAGGGCCTCCGTCTAGATTAGAAACAAATAAAGCAATAAAGCATGTCTCCAGTGCGGACCTGAGGTCCAGCGCGGGGCTCCGTATCAGGGAGGGTCACGGGTGAAGGTTCTAGAAGGTGGCTGTCCCCTCAGATAACCACAGTCAGAGGGCACTGGCCTTGACCGCAGCTTAACAGCGGGAGGGATGTCAGCTCCGTGGCCACAGGCGGACTCGGCTGAGCTTCCCGAGCTCCGATTCCCCGGGAAGGCAGAGGCCAGATGCCAGCACCTCGCCGTGCCCCTGCCGCTGTCACAGACCCCAGACCATCTCCTAGTGGACCCGGGGAGACAGCAGGGTCTGCACACACGCCACAGGCTCTGGACTCAAACTGATTGAGTTGGTTCGAATTGTCCACCTCTTAACTGACTTCTAACGTGCACTCTGGCAGGTTAACCTCTTTTCATTCAATTTCTTTACCTATCAAATTGGATTAATACCGGTGCCTACATCTGATGGTTTCTGTGAAGATAAGATAAAATTCATACACTTAGCATAGGGTCCACCACGTTCCAAGTGAAAAAAACAGCTGTTGTTGTGCATCAGAATGTTGGCACGCACATAAGCACGTTGACGTGACGTAACAGAAGAGAGGAGGAGGCTTTCCAGACAGAAGGGTCGTGTTGAATCTACTTGCTGTCGAGTGCACTGTTAATCCCTCTGAGCCTCAGTCTCCGCATCAGTGAGGATACGTACAAAGATCTCTCCTGGCGTCCTCGTCAGATACAAATACGCACGTGCATGCACACTCTCAGTGTAACATCGTGGGACTCAGTGTCACAGAAAACTACCGTATTGGTCGTCTAAGAGTGAGTTCTGCCCTACCAGCAGGAACTGGCATTCAACACATTTTAATCCTTTGCTTTGTGTATTAAAACTCCAAACATCCTTCAGACACTAGCTCTGCCCAGGTAAGTTGCCTCACTCATCTTTTGGACTGTATCTTAAATACTCAGAGTGATGTTTCAAGTTTCTGCAAACTTAACAGCTATTTGTATTAATGTGTGTGAGTGTGTTTAATATAAAAGTGCAAAGACCTCAATTGACCTGAGCCAATCCCCTCCTTGAGAGATTCTGGAGATACAATTTGAAAAAGATTGATTTTAAAAGAAGGGTTTTTGAAGCTTGGAGGGGCATCCCACTCCCCTATAGGCTGTTTCTCACGCACACACACACACACACACACACAGACACACACACACAGACATGCACACACACACTCCGGTTTATGCCCCTACTATTATCTCTACAGAAAGTCACCTGAGAACCACAGTGACCATCTGAGGGTCCTACGCCACGTGATGGCATAATTCTGACGACGTTTCCAGGTGACGGTCGAAGCTCCAGAAAGCTGACCTTGAAGGAGACCGCCCTACTACACAGTAAACTTACGTTTCCAGCAAATCTTGTTTGTTCCTCATGTTTGATTATCTTTTGGAATTTTGATGAAAAGAAGTGAGTGAACAAACGTCTACCAGGATGAACTCCAGGGAAGTCCCCAGCATGGAGGTCCCTGTTGTCTCCCACCCTGGGGTGACACTGTGCCGCTCCCCAGCATCAGTGAGCAGACAGGAAGCTGGCCCAAGTCCCTGGGTTCAGAAATTTTACTGGGGCTCCACTAAATAGATGTGGTGGATCTTCAGTTGATGTTCATGTGGTCAAGCTCCGTCTCTGGTCAATTGATAAGCACCTGTCCCACAATGCTCCCGGGCAAATAATGACCTCGCAGGAGCTGAGACAGAGGCCAGACTTCTTTGGGGACAAGGTCAAATTCCTTACTACACAACATCTGTCGGCTGTTAACTGAAAGGCCATGTTTTACCTCAAGGGGAACTCCAGGATTCAGCAAAGCTGCACAATGTGATGTCAGTGTCCCCTGAATTTGAACGATATTGTCTCTTTAAAAGTGTCCAGGGACGTGGGGCAGGTACTTAACTAACTTCTTGGGGCTTCATTACTCCACACTGAGGGACGCAAACTCCCAAGGAGCCCCCGTTCTGGAAAGCGTGCTTTGCTTCCTCTGAGCTCCGCTAGCCTGCACTTGCCCTTCTCCCTCCTCCCTTCAGCAGGGGCTCCCGTGAGGCTGCCACGAGCTGGTGCCTGTGTGAACTAACCGATGTGTGAACGGCAAGACAGACTCTGCCCTCAAGGAGCTTGCGGCCAGAGGGGAGAGAGAGGCTTTAAACAAATAATCAAACCCTTTCATAAATGTAACAGCAGATGCTCATTCACAAGGGGTTCCTTCAGAAAGTCTTGGAAGGTCCCAAAGGGAAGGGACCCCCTGAACTAGAGGTAAAGAAGAGACACCTGTGAGGGGGAGGAGGCTCCCAGGCAAAGCAGGGCACAGGTGCCCCAGGCTCCCCATAACCAGGGTGCTGTGGCCTGAAAATCTGTGCCTCCCCCAAGTTCACGTGTTCAAGCCCTGGTTCCCAGTGTGGTGGTATTTGGAGGACTGAGTTTGGGGTCTGGACGAGGTCCTGAGAGTGGAGCCCCCATGATGGGGTCAGTGCCCCCTGCCCCAAGAAGAGGAATGGAGAAAAGACAGGGCAGGAGGACGGAGTGTGCAAACCAGGAGGCGAGTTCTCACCAGGGACCCAATCTGCAGGTGCCATGATCTTGGACTTCAGCTCCAGGTCTCTGAGAAATAACTGTCCATTGTTTGGGCTGCCCTGGCTATGTGTTTTGTATACCTGACAATGCACAGGTGTGATAAAATTGCCTCAACAGGGGAGTATAAAATAAAGCGAACTGAATCCCCCTAAGCTATGGAGAACCCTTGCAGACTGTCCTGGGGGATCGCAAGTCCACCAGCAGTGAGGGTCGGGAAGGGCCCGGGAGATGGAAGGAGGAAGACAGCCATGATGAGTGCATTTGGCCATAAAGAGGGTGAGGGATTCCAGCCGGTCAGTCCATTTGCGACTGTCTCTGAGTGTGCCAGAGCGCTAGGAGGATGGAGAAGCTGCCCGGGAGCGGGCACCCCGTGCAGGGCCAGGGAACCCGGAGAGCCAGCTCTAGCCCTGACCGTCCGCGTGACCCCACCACGGGGAATTCTGCGGCCTCTATCTTGCAGGCGGCTGGGCGCAGGAGTCGGGCTGTGTCCCACACGCATCCCCCATCCCTGGCTGTGCTGTGGGCGCCTTCCCGAGGCCACCCCCCCACCTGGCAGACGGCAGGCTGCCTCCTGGCAGACCCCCGTGGGCGACCGTGCCTCGCCCCCTCCTGACCTCCTGAAGGGGAGGGGCTGCAGGTGGGTGTGACACCGGGATTTATAATAGAAACATATGCTTGTTCTTGTCCCCATTCCTGGCATGAGCACCAGAACCCCCAGAATTCCCGAAGTGATGAGAGCAATAAGGGTGTCTTGACATTCCCAACAAGCTCCTGTCAGCCACACCTGGGTTTCTGTGAATGAAGTGACTTTGGGAGCCGCTGAGGACAGGGCTGGTGGCGAGGTGCGTGGGCCTGAGAAGGGAAGGGACTGGAATCTGCATCGATCCCCAAAGGCCAGTGACCTAATCAGGCACGCCTGCGTATTGTAGCCCCCATGACGCCCCAGAGGAGGGGTTCGGAGGGCCTCGGGGCTGGTGAGCACCTGGCAGGTGGGGAGAAGGTCTTCTCAAGAGCCTCGCTCTTTGTGCCCCTTTGTCTGGCTGTTTATCTGTATCCTCCATGGCATCCTTCCTCATATACTGGCAAAGATAAGTGACCGCTTCTCTGAGTTTTGGGAGCTGCTCTTGCAAAATAATAGAACCCAAGGGGGGGCCATGGGGACCCCAATTCGCAGCCAGTCAGAAGCACAGGGGATAGCCTGGGCTTGCCCCCGGGGTCTGACATGGGGCGTCTCACAGGATGGAGCCCTGAGCGTAGGCGGGTGGACAGTGTGGGGGGAGCGCGGAGCTTGGCGGGGCCTCTGCCCAGCTGCTGCGCGTCATCGGGTTCCTGAGTCCACGGGCTCCTCGAAACACTGCGACGGGTCGTTCTGCGTCTGTAGCTGAGTGGGAAACTCAACCCTCCTGTTTCAGGGGCCTTTTTGGAGCTCTTCCTCACAAAGGTCCTGCCACCCGCACAGAGCCCCCTCACCAAATCTGCAAAGTTGTGGTGGCTTCCCCTCCCAGCCCCTCCAGCACCAGGAAACCGCCGTGCTCCTCAGACCCTCCTCCCAAGACAGCTCCACGGGCCGCGGTAGGAGCGGCGGCAGCGTCTACAGGTCATGTCAACACGTACGCGTGTCCAGTGAGTTTATATTTTAAAATTCCGTATCTGTATTCCTTTCAGAAAAAAACCCTGATACAATCAAGTTATTTAACAAAAACACTACAGAGAATTTTATAAACTTTACCACCCTCATAATGACTTACCTTCAAACACCGACCTCTCCAAGCCCCCCACTTCCTTTATTTATTCCTGAGAGTGAGCCCTTTCAGTTCCCGTCCCAGAGTCGCTTTCACGTTTATCAAGAAACGTGCTGCTGTTTCTCTTCATGGAAGCATATGGCCGAGGGCGGGAATCAGTATTTCTAATTTGAGGAACAAAGCTTCTCCGTGCCAGCTCACCTTTGCGGGGGATCTTCAGACGTGAGCCCTGTCGGTCCCCGGCGGCTGAGTCAGAGGACCAGCCTCCCCGGGCGAGGGTGGAAGCATACATTAAAAGCCACAAGTGGGGAACTCAGGACGTCGGCACCAGATGGCCCCCGAACGCAGAGCCACCATGAAGGGCTATTCAGAACAATTAACTCCGATTCACGCTAAGCAGAAATAAACAATCACCCATTCAAGTGGGGATTAGTTCCACTATCTTTACCAAGGCATCCAAACAAAGTTCTCCAAGTCGGGGTGTCTCCTCAGGGGCATGGCCCCGCGGAAACATGGCGCTGTTTTGTCTATTTCTGGAACCCAAGCCAGAGATAACTTGACATTTGCATTCCTAATTGTCCTCTTGCAAAACGTGTTGACACTTGGGGTGGTTGTGAATAGACCCCTAAGTGGCTCTCCACACTTGAGCGGGGTCCATCTCCCCGACCGCCCACAAGTGTGCCTGTCTGTGGGCAGGCTTCCATGTATGTGCTCCCTGGAGGACACATGCCGTCCCCTTGATACGCTCGGCGGATGAAGAGTCTGGACAAACGAGCGGCCTCGCTGCCCCACGGGCAGTTGGCCTCCCCCAGGGTTACTCTGCTCAGAGCAGCTGTGCCCCCTCCTGCCCCCGCTACCAGCGGGCGTCTCGGAAGCTGTGTCCTCATGGGTCCCTCCCAGCCTGGGAGCCCACGCCTCCCTCCCAGGCTGTGGGGATGGGGTAGGGCCCAGTCTCCATAAGTCTCCCTTGTAAAGGAGATCCTGGGACAGACCACGTGGCCATTCTCCTTCACCTTGGTGCTCCCCAAAGCCTCACCTTTGAACTGTTGGAAAAGGTAGATGAGGTTGGTAAATGCAAATCAGTGGCACAGTTAACGAAATGTTTGGGTTTAGATAGTTCCTTTCTCCTTTGGAGTCCATTATTCCGAAACAAGGATTTTGGATTTGTAGCAACCAGCATGAGGAATTTGAAAAACAAAAGATACCAAAACGTGGTGGGTAGGGAACCCAAAGAGTGAAGGAGGGCTGCAGGGGGCAAGGCATGGAAGGCTCTCCTCTCACAGGTCACAGTTGAAGGACTACCCGGTAACAGCAGGCTCGGGCATCCTTCAGACTGTCAACCTGGCTACTCCACTTATGGGGCTCGGGTACCAATCCCCTACATCTAGACCAAACTGCCTTCTGCTGCAGAAAGCAGGTCTGAGCTAATGTCCCTAACTTCATTGTTCCAAAATCTGTATTTGTGCTCTGCCTAATGCACTCTTCCCCACGGTTGCCAGATATCCAGTGGCGACACGTGAATAACAGGATGGCAGAGACAAACCCAGCATTAAGCGGCAATTACTAAGGAAGCCCACTGCCTGGCGTGGGTGTGGGCACTCTGTCTGCCCTCCCTGCCCCTCGCACACAGGGCTCCTCCTTCCCTATCCACCTCCCTCCCAAAGCACTCTCTCCTCCTGCATGTCCTACAAATCTCAATTAAACTGAGCGTCCTCCAAAAGGCCTTCCCCGACCATGGCGTCCCTCACCCCACCCCCTCTGCTCCAGTGGCGCATGCCCACTGCAGCCTTACAAGAGGTGGCCTGGCCATCCATCTCTTGGTCCCTGTCCTTGTCAAAGTGGACGCTCCTTGGGAGACCACTGTTGGGCCTTCAGGCCCTGGAACCTAGAGCATCTGCATGGGTTAGGGGCTCAGTGAAACCTCACTGAGTAAAGTGAAGGTCAGAGCTTCTCTGCTTCCGGGTCGGCATCAGAAGACGTTTTTTTCTCTGCTTCTTTTTCTGCATCTTGAAGATGGGTGACCACTGCCTACGTCCCAAGACTGTGAGATGAGCAGGGATGTATCCCTCCAAGATGGCTGTTCAAATGCTTCGGCTGTGAAAGATTCACTATATAAAATGACTTGGCAAGTAAATATCAAATTAATATGCTTGCAAATCCTTTAAAAACCTTCTTGGTGATTTGCTGAAGATGAGAAGTGCTAATTCATTGTGATTTCAGCGTATTTTTGTATTCATTATCTGTTTTATTGAGTGGAAAAACTTGTTTTAATTCTAGTACAAAAGGAGATTCACAGTCCTGATCAGACACACTTTAATGAAATCAGCCTGGATAGAGCAGTCTCCTCCACGAACATCATCATCATTACCGCTCGTAAAGGAATGTGAGGCAGCTCAAAAGAATTTCTTTTAAAAAATCAAGAAATAGGTGCAGTGATTTCAGATATGAATTCGAGGCAGGCTAAGAATATAAGTAACCTTGGCAGACATTATCATCACCCAACGTGATCCTGGACATCGGTTCTGTGAAGAGTTCACCGTCTAAAGGAGTTGATTTCTAATTAGATGTGAATTATACTGTTTTCTATATTATGTTTAATTAAAGAATGAGCAAATAGTTGTGACAACTGGCAAGATGGTTATTTTGTACCATCTCAGGCTCGCTACAGCTACAAAAGGGGCACGCAATCAGCAATTGTCTTTAAAAAGAGCACTTAGTATAAAATGATTAGTTTCATCAATTTAGACCTATTTTCTTAAACAAATAGAACTACTGAAATAGCTTTGTCTGTTCAGATTGGAAGACCTTTTTATAACTGAAAAGGAAGACTATTTAGATACCATCCGTTCTTCTAAAGAGGGCAAATCGCTTCATTTCACATTATTAACACTCCCCGCGTCTCCCACGGCACTGGGGCCGTTGCCAGCCCCCTGCCAGGCACCCGTTCACCTGATTTTAGTGTCCTTCTGTACAAAAACCTTAACCGTTATGGACGTACACTGTTTTTTTTTTAATGTGCTGGTGCTTTATTATTCGAAAGAAAATTGCATTTGCAAAATTGTGACCAATGGTGTACTATAATTGCAAAATTTTCGTGTTTATATAAATAAAGAAAACTTTTAATGGAGGGAAGGAAGTGGGCTAGCAAACTCATATTCACTTGAAATAGCAATTATGTACACATGTATATGTGCCAAGATCTACACGCTGTTTTTTTCCCGTGTTTGGGAATATGTCAATGACTGCTTCCTCTTAAACCAAATTCTGAGCCATCAGGGTCCGTGTAAATAATTTGGACGTCACTACGCTCTGTATAAGTCATGCAATTTCATAAAGATATATACTGTGTAGAGTCATACACATAGGTAAGCATACATATTTGGGTTCAGATAGCTAAATCTAAACTGACGAATTACTTGGGATACACTGTGAACTAAATGCTACAGAAATCAGGACAGAGTATTTTGCACTTGAAAATTAATGTATCTTATCACATCAACTATACAAAAATCGAGTATCGTACAGAAAAAAAAAACGCTGTTAATTTGAAATAAAATTACATGTTGTAATATGTCATTTTAAAACAATTTGGACTAACCCAGCAAACACAAGGTCATGAAACATTGCTAAAATCACTGGATTTGGTACCACATTATTCAGTCTATTTTAGGTTATGGAGAAGCTTCTGGCTCATGCAGATATGTTTATACCTGCAGTAAATTCATTTCAGAGGTAGTCTAAAGAAACACAAAGTTTGGACTGGGTGCACTGTGATTTTAAACCAACCACCTTCCTAGAATCACGGGTATATAAAATCATTTTCCTTAAATACTGTTGTGAACCTGATACTAATCATGTTTTCTTAGGTGTTTTGCAACCTCTTGTTTTATCATAGCATAAATATATTTAAAAACGGGTAAGGAAAATCTAATTTACTGGCTTGTTCCATTAGCAAGATATTCATTTCCAGCAATCCGAATTTTATAGACACTATTACATTATACCCTTTTAATCAACAGAGCTTGAATGCTTATCAGTACATTTTGCATTATGATGGAAGACATTGATTAAGTTGTGCTTAATGGATTATCAGATATTATCTTCTGTGCAATTTGTAAAGAATTAGGTTAATAATTTTCCAATCTTAAGGTCCAGAAAATTTGGTTTCTTTAATAGGGCATGATTTATTACTTGTACAATGATTAGTTTGACATAGTGTGTGGGAATTAAATTTAGGAAGGTTTTCAGATCATCTAGGAAAGCACACATGCACAGAATAAATATAACCTGAGACAAATATTTCCCCCTCAGTATTTTATTGATATGAAGTAAATGCATTTAAAGCAAGACAACAAACAGCTCACTTTAGAGAAAAATAGTACTGCTAAAAACTATCAGGTTATATGTACAAATCTGTAAGGATTTCAAAACACCTTATTAAATTCATCTAGTGGAATGATAAGCATAATATAAAAAAGGCACGGGCTTCTTATTGGATGGTTTAGTAGAATTGACTAATTTGCCATGCTTAAGAGAAGAAAAAGAAAATAAAAAATCCCCACTAAAGAAAAAAAATGTCAAAGTAGGCTAGGTGTTATTTCATTTCAAAAGAACATATATTGAGACTCTTTGTAATTATGTGTGGAGAAATTTGGAATTTTAAAAATAGGAACTATAATGAATCTCACATCTGCAAAGATTTCAAGCTACTTATAATATCAGTTATTGCTTTTTCCCAATTATTTTCCCCCTTAATCCTGCCTCATTTCTTCTAAAATTACCTCTGCGTTCATTGCTTTTTTAAAAAAAATATAAGAAATATCTTTATAAATGTGCAGCATTTCTATCCTGTAATTCTTCTTAGCCAAATAAGTCATTACATTTGCTCCTAGCCCACTCCTTAAAATTTCAAACATGACCATTCACAGTGGAATGTCAGCAAGCACAAGAAAATATAACATTGGCCACACTAAATATGATCGATCTCATAAAGATCAGTAATGTTTTTTACACACAACAAAACATCTGAATAGAAGTAAACAAATCAGACACTTATTTGACAAAATCAGAATCTCAATGGCCAAATGGTTGGCTTGTAGAGATGAACCTTTTGGGTAATTAAATGTTTTTCTCTTCCTCTGCATGTTTTACTACAAAGTTAATTATAGTCATATCATAAGGAATGTACTACAAGTTTTTGTGTATATAAACACAATCTTAACAGGAATTTTTTTTTAATCAGAATGATTTTTTTTAAACTGTAGCCGAACACAAAATGGAACATGACAATGCATTTCTCAGACCCGCAAGTACAGGCCCTCAGCGTCCTGCAAACAAGCCTCCTCCAAGTGGCCCCAAAGCCCAGACGCCATGACGGAGAGAGTGGCTGGACTGGTCCTGGAGGGACTGATGCTGAATGTGACAGAGAACTTGAAAGTGATAGATTAGGAAGAGAGAATTTCCTGGAGATGATTTTTTTTTTATGATACTTATATTTTCTGTGAGAGTAAAAACCAGTTTTGTTGAAGCTCACATATAAATCTTCAATGTATTTTCTGGGTGTTTCAGGTTTGTATTAGAGCATTTATTAAAAAAGAAGAAGAAGAAGAAAGAAAGAAAACATCAAGCTTCCCCTGGAAAATGTGATTACCACAAACAATTGATTCAGCTCTAAACATCTGAAACCATATACAAAACGACAGCTGCATTTGGGTAAATACATCAAATATACAGAAATATATAAAACTTAATCATGTCATTTATAGTGTGGCTGTTAAGCTGCAAATAGCACTGGAAAACAAGTTTAAAAAAAAAAGGAAGTCACCTCAACAATCCGCCCACACAGTTCTTCTAAATTAAACTGGAAACTCATTCTGCCTCAGCGTGAAATGAATCGGATCTGGCTCTTAACCAGTGCCGGGATGTCACTGAGCGCTTCTGTGGGTGCTGGCGCAGTGGGGACCCCGCAGGTCCCCGGGATGTCCCTCCTCTGGAGCTGTGGACCAGAACCAGCTCCGTCAGCACAGGAGGGACCTGGGACTGTAGCCTGGATGCGAGTGAGTCGCTGGTGGGGAGTAGTGGGGGCTGCAGGGGACCCGGCAGGTGCAGACTGTGGCTTTAGCAGGACTGGGTGAGATAGAACAGGACGCTCCCCCAGCGCGGAATAGACATCCTCGGTCACTGTTCTTCCCGCCAGCACCAGACGTCCCAGCAGAGTCAGACCAGCTCAACTTGCGCCCACGCTAACGGTTTGGGTTAGCAGGATGTGGCTCTGGACCACAGGACATTAGTTTAACAGTTTCAGATTCCTGCGCTTCTCCCCTTTGGCAGCCACTCCCAGGTTCCGGGTCCTGACCTGAGGTGGGGGGCACGCAGCCACATTTTATGTCTTAAATTGTGCTCGCCATGGAATTCAGACATCAGGAGGGACATCTGTCAGTTCAGGCCACAGGGAGTACCGCGTACATTCTGGATATTTTGACCATGTTTGTGATTTGGGGACATTTGGGGGAAAAGCAAGGAGCCGTCTGTCTTTAGTTGGAAAGAAATGTCTGCCACGTTTGCCAAACGACTTTCCAAGATTGCAATCCAATAGTCAAAGATGTGTTATAGGCATGCATACTGAACCCAGCCCGACGTTTTAAGGCACAGAAGAGTAAGCCCAGGATAGATTTTTTAAAGTTAAGTATAAAATCGGTGATTACTTATTTCTTAATGCAAGGACACTCATCCGCCTCCCTGTGTATTTGCTATAATAATAGTTAATATTTATTAAGGTCTTATTATGCACTAGGCAGTGTTTTAAAAGCTTTGCTGACAGTGAATCATTTCGCTCCCTTGAAATGCCGTGAAATCATTTCGCTCCATGAGACGCTCACTACTTTCTCAATTTAACTGATGAGGGAATGAGAGCCAGTGGAGTTCAGAGACTTGCCCAGAATCACACAAACAGTCGTGGGGGGGAATGTGGGCACCAGGCCTCCCAGATCTGCCCACCCATAGTGTGCGCTGCTTTTCCTGTTACAAACAGCAGGTGCAGGGAGGTTGCGCCCCAAAGCACCGGCATCCCCTCCGGGGGCCTACCTGTCCCAAGGAGCCAGGTGCATGTCCTGGGAAACAGAGACCATCGAGTCCTGCCCACTGGAATCTTACCTGGTGGGATGTATTGATTGGATCAAACTGGATTTACGTATCCCAGTCCTAGGGGAATTCTGAGGCTTCATGCTGAAAACTGCACAGTGACGCTGCCCCCCCCAAACACCCGTCCCCCGACAACGCTTTGCCCTGGAGGGTCCATCCATGCAGGGCTGCAAATAGGACTCAAGGAAGTGGCCCTGGAAGGGATCTGCAAGGGCCCTTCTTTTGTGTTTCAGGAACAAGTCAGGAACCTCGAATGCTTTCTGGGGTTCTCCTTTGACCCAAGCGTTGGGATTCAACCACTTGCCTCCATCATCATTGGAACAGAGAAATACCACCACTGTGTCTGGGGGCAGACAGTAGGGAACAAAAAAATCCCCAACAAGAGCTGCAAATACAAACAGCACCCATCATGCAGAAATTGCCTTGGCGTGCGGGTCATTGGTGATTTCATTTGTAAGTAATGTTTTGATTGTCACAGATTATATGTTGTTCTCCTCCCCTGACATTTGCGGTACAGCGGGATTGATTTCTGTGCTCCAGTATGAAAAGGTCACTTTGATCAATGAAGTGTAATTGGCACTAAATTAGGATCATATCAGGTTATTTTGCTATTTAATGATGAAATATTAAAGAAAAGCATGGGTAGATTGCAAGCACTAACGTGCACTTTAGACCCACTGTAATGACGCTTGATTTTGTAAGAAAAGTAGAGAGAAAAACAGCTAAAGTGCCGAAAATCACTGTGATGTATTAGAAGAGTGGCCTGGAATTATATATTTTTGTTTGCACTAGACTGAAAGCCCCAGACACAAAACATGGGCCGCAGCCGCCCGTTCTGCTCCACAGCACAGAGACCAACCTTATAAGGAAGCCTATTGCTGATGGCGCTCGGTGTGCGCTAGTCACAAGGGCTAAGCTTTTTCATTCTGCATAGAGTAATTATGTTTAAAAACATCCGTGTGCCTTGCATCCACTTATTAGACAAACCCCAGCCTCTGGGAATGTGCGGCTTGGTTGTGGCCCCCTGGGCTCAGGGGCTCCCCACTTCTGGGGATTGGCTCCAGGCCCTCACCCTGCCTTCAGGTTTGTACCTCGAGTAATTATAAGCATCGTAAGGAGTGTTAAATACTGTGTGTTATTTCCTCCATTGTAAATAGATGCGTTCCCCCATTATTCTGAAATGTGTTGAGCAAGAAAAAGCTGCATAAGATTATACTTTTAAATGCAGCTAATGTTGCAGGAAATTTGTTGGGTGCTTTGCCGCCGCGAAGTATATTATCTGAAGGCAGCAAGGACTTAAACGGCCTCTGAAAGTTGTTAACATTTTTAATGGCTAGAAATATGGTGCCACAAATATTGATAAAATAATCCAGGTGCTGTTGGTTGGCCGGAGGTGACAGGGTGGAGCGAGGACCTGCTGCTTCCTCCGAGGAGCCTTCCAGGGGGCCCTGCACATCACTCCACGCTCCAGGGTACAGCATTTCAAGGCAGCGTCCAAACTGCTCTGGATCCCTGTCTCCAGGGTGAAAAGGGCACCAATCACTTAGGGTCAGAAAGACCCATCTGTTTGTATTAATGTCTGTTGGTGGTGAACTCTGTCCCCCCAAAAGGATGTGTTGACTTCATACCCCCTGATGCCTGTGAATGCTGCCTTATTTGGAAACAGTGTCTTTGCAGATGGCTTCAAGTTGGGGTGGGGTCCCACTGGAGTAAGGTGGGCCATGATCCAGTACCTGCTGTCCTCACAGGAGCAAGGAGAGGGACTTGGGCACAGACAGACAGAGGAGGCGAGCCAAGGGCCATGAGAGTACAAACATGGAGACCGTGGTGTGCTGTTCACCACCCAAGGGACACCGCAGATTGCTGCCAACACCGGACGCCAGGAGGAGCAGGAAGGATCTACAGCCTTTGGAGGGAGCGTGGCCCTGCCACATGCTGATGTCCCACTTCTAGCTCAGGACCCTGGGAGCCTGCATTCCTGTTTTTGTAAGCCACCTCGGTTGGGGTGCTTTATTACAGGGCCCTCAGGAAACAAATGTTCTATTAAACTTCTATTTCAGCTGGAAAGGCCAGGTCTATTACATTCCCCCCAAAATTGATGATCTGAAAGCCACCCCATTTGATTTACTGGCATATGTTTGGTTGCTATTTACATCAATAGGGATTTAATGGGAAGCATCCTTGTAATGTGCTAGTCCAAGAACACCAGATTCTCTTGTGATGACTCTTAAGACACCTCTGCTTGATTCATCCAGTACTCAGGGCGTCTTTACTGACTGTCTACTATGTGCCTCAGGTCATGCTTGGGATGTGGTGAGAATGATAAATAGCAAATCGTGCTCTGCAAGCCTGTGCAGAAGCAAGCAGGTAAAAAGATACATGTGATGTGGTGTATGTTTGATGGACATGAGTTTGGGGGCTCTCTGTACCCTGTAGAACAAGGAAGGCCTCCAGCCAGAAGTGGGGCCAGTCTGAATTCTAGAAAAGATGCCAGAGCTGGCCAACAAAGTCTTCACACACGAGTGCACGAACACACACACGGACTGACATGTGTGTTCCTGGACAGGTGGGGGCTGCACTGGCTGTAAGCACGCAAAGTAAAGGGAACCCATGCAATGAAGTGGGCTCTGGGAGCCCCAGAGATAGGTGAGACCCACCATGGAACTTCAGGCTGAGCATGGCTGGCAGCATCCAAGACCCAAGATACGAATACTAGTGTGCGGATCATGAGGGCTGCATATGTCAGGTCAAGGAATTTGGTTTGTCCTAAAAAAGGAAGGCTTTTAAACATAGTGCAGATAAGATCAATGAATACTTAGAAAGATCTTTTGATTTCAAGTTGGAGAACAGATGGCAGATAGAGTTGAACCAGGTTGAATGATGGGCTGGTCTAAGTAAATGGAAGGGAGCATGTGTGATGGTGACTTGTGTGTCAACTTAGCTATGGTGCCCAGAAGTTTGTTTAAACACCTGTCTAGATGTCACTGTGAAGATGCTTTTTAGGTGAGATTAACATTTAAATCAGCAAACTCTGAGTAAAGCTAATTATTCTCCATAATGTGGTGGGCTTCATCCAATCAGTCAAAGTCTTTACATGTAAGACAGACTTTGCCCAAGAATATGGAAGATTTTGCCTCCAGACGGCCTTCTAGCTCCCATTTGCAACATCTCCTCTGCCCTGCACCTTCAGCCTACTGGTCTACCCTGTGTATTTTGAACTTGTCTATAAGCCTATGTGTTAATTCCTTAAAATCTCTCTCTTTATATCATCGATATCTATAGCTCCGTCCATCCATCCATCCATCCATCCAACCATCCTTTTGGCTCTATTGTTTTGGAGAACCTGACCAATGGAAGGTATGTGCAGACATGGGCAGATCCATGAGAAAAGGAGAGAGGAGGGGGCTCTGAATGGGACTCAGAGACACATGGTATTGGAAGGCAGCTCAGTTCTTCTGAGCAAGGAATCTGTGGAGGGACAGGTGTTTGCACAGTCTGTACCATGATCATGTCCACAGCCGTCTGATCACAGGCCCCTGGGAAGAGGCAGCTGGAGGTATAGGAACCTGCAGGTCAGCCCAGGGCTGATTTGTCAGCTGCTGATAAGGAACCCTCTGGCTTTAAAGAAAAGAAATCCACTGATAAGTCCTATAAAAATGGGATCTACTCAGAGAAAACCTTGTGGAATCTACATGCAGGTGGGAACTGGGCTAACAGTGAGGCACAGACAGGGACCTCAGCCCCCTGCCCACGGCGGCCCACAGGCTGCTTGTCCTGATTCTCCACAGCATCCGAGGCTTTCCTTTGTGGATGCATTTTATCTCCTTACTCCCTGCCTGTGGCATCCCCACAAAGCTGGGCTTTGGCTTAACCACCTGTTTAGGGAATGCGTGTTGTTCTATAAACAGTCCAAAAATACCTATAGTTTCAAGCACAATCAAAACTTATTTTTTCATTCATCTAACAAACAGAGATAGCTCTGCTTGAATTCATTCAAATACCACGGCTGCTCCCCTGTGTGCTGCCAGCCCAGGTTTGTGGGCCTCGTCGGAGCTAGTCAGGGGGAAGAGGGCAAAAGGGCAAACCTAGTCTTGGAAGCCTTGACCCCAAAACCAGTGTGCATGCTTTTTGCTCGCACTGCCTGGTGAGCCTGATCACACAGACCCGCTTCCCTGCAGGAAGTCAGTTCCCGGCCACGCAGACCCTTCCAAGGACAATCCTTTAGTAGGAAGGGGGGTGCGTTCCAAGGATACCAGCTCCTTTAGTAGGAAGGGGGGTGCGTTCCAAGGATACCAGCTCCTTTAGTAGGAAGGGGGTGCGTTCCAAGGATACCAGCTATCTCCAGAACCCGATGCCCCCTCTGTTTCCTGCCCATGTTGCTGTGGATGTGAAATTTCGGCAAAGAAGAGAAGAGAAAGAGGGAGAAGGTGGGAGCTGTGGGTGAGGCACCTGTAGGTTTGAGCTCCAATCACCCCGAGATAAGCAGCGGCAGAGGGTGCCTCCGGTATTCCCCAGAGAAGGGGGTGTGTGAGGAGGCAAACATCTGCCTGGCTTTTAACTGCGTTCCCCCAAAGATGGAGCCCGAGAAAGGAGCTTGGTGAAGACAGCTTGCTAGGGGTGCTCCCAGGAGGCAGAGGTGAGGGGGGCAGAGGAAAGAGAAGAAGGCGGGGAGGTCACCGTGGGTGATTTACCGAGGACTTGCCACAGAAAACCGGGCTCAGGTCTGCTGCACGAGCAGGGACCACCGTCGACCGAAGGACAGGAGCTGGAGCCTCTGGCCACCTGTTCCCGCCCCTGCGGGTTGAAGGTCACCTCTGGGGGTTCTGACGCCCTGCACTTGGGCTGGCAGGCCCCCGTGTCCTTGGAGGAGGCCCCCAGGCAAAATAGAAAGGCAGGAATTGAGGACCTGAAGTGCTTTGACCCAGAGACATGACCAGAGGTCTCTAAGGGCTGGGAGGAGACAGCAGAGGAACCCACATCCAGGAACAGGAGGTGCTCAGGGTGGGAACACGCGTGCGGATCCCCCGTCACTGGTGTGCCTGACGTGTAGCTCAGACTTGCCTCGGCCCCCAGCCCTGCCACTTTCTCGTGGGTTTGGCCACCAAGCCCTTTCTTAGCTCTACGTTGCACAGACTTGAGATGAGCAGAAGGGTTGCGGTGTCCTTGGAGGTTGTGCAGCGTCTCGGGTCTCGGAGACCCAAGAAACCAGGTCTTTGTCCCCGCGCAGCCTCACGAGCCTCACCCACAGCGCCCGAGACGCTGAGACCCACCCACCCAGCCGTATGAAGCGTTCGGACTGCCAGCAGACGACACTCAGCATCTCTGCAGCTAACGGGGCTGTGTCATTACTTCACAGTGAAATGTTAACATAAGCCAGGGGGACCCTCCAACCAGGAGTGGGAGCCCTCCCCCACTTATGTGCAGAGTACTCAGCAGAGGAGATAGCTGAGTACCCAGGTCCACACAGGATGACACCAGGAGGAAAGCAGGTGGAGCACGGTGCTGGGCGTCAGCAGGAGAGGGGTGACCCCGCCCAAACACTCAGGTTTGGACGATGCCCCATGACAAAGCCGGCATCCTTGCTCTGGACTTGGGCAAGTGCAGCTTCCCTACTCGGCCGCCCCACCATGATGCAGGCTAGCTCCCCGGCTCTCACACAGCACTGCGTGGGACATCTTGGGAGATCCTTAACAGCGTACATGTGGGTGTGCAACCTGGGCTCAGTTTCTTAACAACTATAAAGTTTAGTTTAACTTGCAAAAATAGAAATAATCAGTACATCTTCAAAGGGCAGGCAGGCGTGGTGTCTAGTACGTGGCAAAATACTCACAAATGTTGCTTTCTTTCTCTCCCTTCCAAAGGTTTGCATCTGGACCACTCTCCGTTGCTCTGGCCAGAAGACAGGACTGGCCCTGCTAGCGATACACTCGGGATGTAACCCTCATGGGGCCCAGCCACCCCTGCGCCGCGGGTAGGGGGGGCGGCAGGGGGAATGCTTACCCCTTACAACACTCTCTTCTAGCCTCCTGGGGACATGGGGACCAGTCTTGCTGCAGCTGGGAAAGCCAAACCAACACAGTTGCACACAGGCGCCACCGTGGGTGGAGGGCATGGCCCATCTATTCTACTCACTCAGTTCTTTATCCTTATTCCTCCACCTGGGGGCTGCCCGCCCAAGCGTCCAAACAGCCAGCTGTCTGTGATGGACGAGGTCGGAGAGGCACATGTTCCTCAGGCCTCCCCCGCCCTGGAGGGTGGGGGGATTTGTGTAGAACCTCGTGGAAGTCAGGACATACACACCTCCCATGGTACCCTGCACTCCCTTCTGCACCATGGAGGGAGTACGCTTACATGAGCACTTCCAAATGAAACATCCAGCTTTTAGAGACTTGTTGCAGTAACTTTCTAAGTTGATAACTTTGGGGCTAGAAAATCCTAATCACCTTTGAGATCTGCTTGAGAAATTAAGGTCCCTAACTATTTTTATCCTTAGAAGATCACTTTGGCGAACTTGGTAAATAAACAAACACGGTGAACAAAAAAGTAAGTTGGCTTTTGGGTTCCAATCTATTGTCCGCTCCTTCCTCGGCGGATTCCCTTGCAGTGTGAGAGAGGCTCTGGGTCCCTGGGCCAACCCTGCTCGTCCCTGCGGTCGGCACACTCCAGGGTTCACTGGACACTTATCTCTCTCCAACTCCACAATTAGCTTGGGGTCCTCCCAACACACAGACTTTCAGTCCCAGGGCTCTGGCCCTCTGCACCCAGACATCCAGCAGGCCGGGGGGTCAGCCACCTGGACCTTCTCGCCCACGTGCTGGTCCTCACAGCCTGGTATCACCAAGAGCGTTGGTACGTTTTATGGTGGAAAGTAGATTTGCTCTAAAATGGCTGGTGTACATCCAGACTATTAGAACTCTTTATTTGTGGTTTCTCTAAGCATCTTCACAGTTGAAGCAGAACAATTTAGGGAAAAGCCAATGTGCCCTTTGATGTACGTGGACAGCAGATACAAAATAAACGCACATTATACTTTGGGTTATATAAGATATGTCTTTTGAAATCTTCTTGTGTCGAGGTTGACTCATACTGTGTTATAAACAAATTAGAAACAAGCAGGCAGTTTACCAAGTGAAAATTTTGTTTATCTAGTTTATAGACATGCAATTCTTGGGCCTTTGACTTTTTAATGCACAAACAAACACAAAGTCTTTTCAAAAATTATATGGTTTCACTCATCCAGAGTGTGATATCACAAAACTAGAGTCAACTGGTGGTAATTTGATATTGAAAATAAAGCACTTGTGGAAAAAGTTACTTTCTTTAAATTGAATTAATATATTCTTATAGAAAAAGTCTAGTTGTATTAAGATTATACTTCACAGATGTTTTTATTTACTGGCTTATGATTTAGTTCCATGGTTTCTGCTTAAATACTCAAGTGATATCTAGCTGAGTCACTTAAAGGACATTTCAATTACATACTAAAATACAAATAAGCACACTGATTATGCAGAAACCAGCCTATCTATATGCAAACAGATAGCTGGACCTTGCCCAATTTGGAAAGGTCATCTACAACCACTCAAAACTTGTTCAAAGGAAGACGTTAATGATTCACATGCTGTTATTTTTGATTTGTGATAAGAAGAAATAAGATGGTAGCAATGCATCGGGTCATTTTTAGATGTGGGATTACCCTTCCCATTCCAAAAAACTTTTAAAAAATGTGATTTTTCCTTATGATAAAATAAATACATGTACTTGTAAACATTAAATTATACAAATTATTTACAAATTAGTACAAATAACAAAAGAAATGAAGTAGATGTATGCCATCACTTGTTTCTCAAATATAACCACTATTCATATTTTGGTGTCATAACATTTAATTTGTTTTTGTCCTATGCCACATAGGATTTAGTTCTTTTAAATTTCAAAATGATTTTATTTTTAATAATCAGCATGTATATCGTTGTGGAACAGTTCTGTAAGGATTGTTTTAAAAACACAGCAAGATCCTGGGGCGCCTGGGTCTCTCGGTCGGTCGAGCATATTCTACTCGTGGTTTCGGCTCAGGTCGTGCTCTCCAGGTTGTGCGATCAGGCCCCAGGTCGGGTCCACGCCCAGCGGGGAGTCTGCTTGGGGTTCTCTTTGCCCCTCCCCACCACTTGCGTGCTCTCTCTCTCTCTCTCTCTCTCTCTAAAATAAATAAACAAATAAATCTTAAAAGAGAAAAAACAAACAGCAGGATCCTGACCATGCCCCTTCCCCTACTTTCCCACCCCTCAGAGTCAGCTGCTTTGATTCTCTTACCTACACGCATGTCCCCCAAACAGCATTGTTTTGCTGGTCATCTTTTTATTTCTTTTTTAGATTCAATTAGGCAACATATAGTACATCATTAGTTTTAGGTGTAGTCTTCAATAATTCCTCAGTTGACTCTCCAGTGCAGGATTCAGCTTTCATTCAGAGCCTCTGCCCACAAATTTCCCCTTTCTCTCCCTCTACCTAGAGCTACAACCTAATTTCAGATGGATACATTTTCAGTGCATACATGAGTACATTAGTGAATTATTGCATGCTGAAATTGCTTACAATTGAGATATACAAGGTTACACTGAGACTGATAAAAATATATTTCCTTTTAGCAAAATCTTTTCCCCCCAAAAGTACCCATTTGAAAGAACAGAGCAGACATTCTAACGTTTTAAAATTAACAATCCATCAAGTTAACTTATTGTTATTATTTGGTGTGTGTGTGCACAGTTCTATGAGTCTTAACACATACATAGATTCAGGTAACCAGTACTAAAATTGGGACACAGAATAGTCCTATGGCCCAAAAAAGTCCCTGCTTCTTTCTCTTTGCAGTCGGACCCCCACTGAATTGTCCTCAGTCTCATAAGCTTTGCCTTTTCCAGAATATCATAAAAAAGGATCATGTAGTATGTCAGCCGGGTTGTTTCATTCAGCATAATGTTTCTGTAGTCCGTCCACTGAGGTTTATACATTGAGAGTTCTTTCCCCCCAGGTTGTGTTGCACTGTGTATCTACTCATCCACTTAAGGAAATTGGGTTGTTTTCAGTATTTGGCAACTAATTTGGCAATTAGTTTTGGCAATTAGGAATAAAGTTGCTATGAACATTTCTGTGCAGGTTTTGTGTGGACATTCAGTTAAGGCAAATGCCTACAGGCGGTACCACTGAGCCATGTGGTAAGTACATGCTTAATTTTGTAAGAAACCACCACCCTTCTGCATCCCCAACCAGCAACATCTGGGAGCTCCAAACTCTCCACACCCTCGCTGGTCCCTGAGCTCTCACTTCGCAGGTTTTTTAAGCACTGGCTTCAGCCGGGTAGCACCTGTCCCCCAACAACACCGTTCAGATTTCAGTGACCAGGTGTGTTAATTGTGAGTGATCCCAGCAAGTACAAACGTCGCTGCTGGCTCATCAGTCCGCAAACCACGACAAAAATGACAGACATGTGTGGTGATCAGGGATCCATCACCCACCTCCGTACAATCCATAGCTGGGTGGTCGGTGTGCATCTGTCTGCAGTCCAAGCACAGATAGCCAGGTGTGCATGTGTCTCCCATGTGACACTTGCCCAAAACGGATAGTTGAAAGGGAAGATTGGGCAAACAAAGGTAAGTGTACATGAAGTAATAAAGTGATAATGTTGGAAGTGAAATTTCCGTGAAAGGTAAGTGACGTTCTAGTAAATAACAGCTGAGCTAGGATATGCCAACACGCAGCCAGAAGAATCCAGGGCCCCGAAGTCACCTGTTGCAACAAGACAGGATGCGTCCCAGAGAAGTGACGTCTGTGCAGAGCTCACCCGCACGCGGTCCCGGAGCTACTGTGCCACGTGGATGTTGTGCCAGAAGCTGATCCTAACTCGGGGGGAGCGGGATGCTCACCCGGGCGAAGCAGGGATGCCCGCACTGTTTTGTGTTTCGTACGGAAAGGTGACCACGACAAAGCTGTCGGTATCACTCTTGAGAAGTCTTTTTACCAAAGAAGCCAGTCGTTTTAACTCTTGTTGTCTCTCATGTTTTAAACTGCAGTATTAAGTGAATCTTAGGCTTACTATTATTTTCATTTTCCTGTACATTTAATACCAATGGTAAGAGAGCTTCTAATGTTGTGACAGACGTGTGTAAAGGTCACTGAGCAACTTTAATTCCCATTGATTATGGAGGCTGCGTGTCCCCAGCCTCATGGTCCTCTGCCGTTCAAAAAGGCAAGAACCAACTGTGCTTGGATACTGTCAGGTTTTTTAAAGTACTTCTATTCTAGGAAGCATGCAGTAGCATCTCGGTATGATTTTAACCTGTATTTCCCAAATGGCTAAGATGGTGAGCATCTTTTCATGTGGTTATTTGCCATCTGAGTACTTTCCTTGCTGAAGTGTCTGTGCAGATCTTTGGCCCGATTTTCAAAGACCTTTTCTTTTCCCTTGAGTTTTGAGTGCCTTTATATATCCCAGATATTCTGGGTATCAGATCTTTGTCAGATTCGTGGTTGTCAAGAACGGTGAAGAGGTGAGAATTTCTCCTACTAACGAGCTGACGAGTGAACCTGCCACGGTCTGTCTGCTGGAGCCTGGGAGCCCGGAGCCCAGAGACAAAGGACTGGGGCTCACAGTTCAGAGCTTGTGATCTTCGCGTTCACGCGCCAGTTCCCTGATCCCCCAGATCACACGGGGGTGGTTCGCGGGTAGAGCTGTGCACACGGCGGTCCAGAGAATTTTATAATCCAAGGCACGGACACCTGCCCTTGGTTCCAGAGAAGGACACCTCGCTGTTATTATCTGGTATAAAGAAAATTCAAGGAACTTTAAGTAATAAAATACCCGCCCTTTCTTTGTGGTTCTCCCTACAGCTTAAAATCACCGTTATTAACATGGTGAAGTCCCAAATCTTACACTAAGAAAATATTAGTTGGACACCAATTATTTGTTCGGTACTATTCTAGGAGCTGTAGGGAATAGAACACTGAAAAAATGAGGCCCTTACATTTTGGTGGTGATGATATGACACTTTCTGTACAAACTGTGTTACACTAAATACTGGACCATTTTCTAGGAAAGAGTCAGGAACCGGCCGTCCACCTTCCGTCAGCCCAGACCACTCAGGCTCATGTTTAAGCTGGAAGGTTCGCAGGCCATGGGGCTCCCCTTTAATTAGCAGAAATTCCTTCTTTCGCTAGAGAAAACAACCTTGACATTTCTGTTTTCCAATCCTCATAAAACATCTGGTTGTAAGATGTCCTATTTACAGAAGTTATTATGAACATTATCCAAGAACAAGGAAGAAGGCAACGGAGCCCATCCTACCAAGTCCCCAGACTTTATAACAATACCTTCTTGTGATAGTGAGGGCTCACTATGACTTCATTTAGCCACATACTGTATACACATTATCTCCTGAAATCTTACTACAAGCTTAATGAGGTAATTTTCATAGTAACAATGTTATCAAAAAAGTAAAGTGAAGCACTAAGTGGTTAAATACCAATTTTAAGGTCTTAAAATAAGAGGCAAACGGGGATTTTAATGCTGACTCTCCGGATCCACATTCTGTTTCCTTAGCCACTCCACCACATTGTGAAAACACATGATTTTCCTCGTAAGTTCAAAAATTGTTTTTGTTGCATTACTAAAAATAATGTATATGCTTTAACTAAAACATAGCAAGACACTGCATATCAACAAGTGGCCATACCACAGAAAGGGCCGAAATGAACAAAAGGAAGTTACAATATCAATGTCTGAAAGGAAATAGCCATGGGGGGACGAGCCCATCTTTGAGACATCTCTTTCTAGGCAGAAATAGCTATGGCGTAATCGCCTATAAACAGACAGCATCTCGACCCCTCGTTCCCTCTTCCTTGGTAGTGAGAGGAACAGCCTGGGCACCCCGTCCTGGGACCACTCTGGGCCTCTGGAATTCTGCCAGCGAGGGAGAGCTGGTGTGGGCAGGGGCAGAAGAGGTAAGGTGGCCACAGAACCAGAGAGGGGGGACGACATGAGCGTGATGTAGTCCCAAGTGTGTATGCTCAGGAGAGTGAGCAATTCTCTTTAATCAGGAGCAGATCAAGTACTTTTCCCTCTTCTGCTGTTGTTCACTTCCCCCTGGAAGTGCAAGCCAATGAATTCTCCAAGATCAAAGTACTAAGGGGTAAATGTTGACAGAAGAGGAAAGAGTAAGATTAGCAGGAGACTGTCAGAATTTTTTTCGAACATATAGAGAGACATATATAGGAAAGATCTATAAAGAGTTGGGAGTCATATGTACGTCTACACACATACGTGTAGACATAAAAGAAGACATGTTCATATTTATATACATGAGTCTAGTACGAGTCTAGTAACCTACTAGACAGTTTAAAAACAAATGCACATGCAATAAATTTGGTGATATATAAAAACAGATAAAAGGATAATAAAGAAAATCCATTTATAATATCATATAAATATATAGCATGTAATTGTGTTTATATAATACTTATGTACAGTATTACATGCGGGGAAAACACAATAAAACCACCAAAACCAATTTTTATTCGGGAAAACTACAACACAACTTTGAGGTGTGTAAAATAAATCTTGAATATATAAAATAGTTTATTTTTGGCGGGGAAGGCTCACTATCAAAAGGACTTCAATTATCAATTATCCTTTTATAAACTAACATACTTAATGTAGTATCAATGAAAATTCCAACCCATTTACAATACGTTAATTTAGGAATTTTATAAAACTCCTTCTAAAATTCATCTGAAAGAAGAAACATGTTTGCATAACTAGGAAAATAATTATTATTTCCCATGAGAAACCCCTGCCATGTGCCTGGCATTGTGCTTCCATTTTATTTTTTTTATATCATTCTGTCCTCGCAGAAAGCAGCCCTGTGGGGTCGCTACAGTTATCAGGACCACTGTAGAGAATGAGCATGTCCATTGTGAAGTTTTGATAACAAAAATAATGTGCCCAGGTGGAAAGAACAATTTGCCCAGACACACGCTTAAGCACAGGGAGAAATTTATTCGGTGAAATAGACACATCTCAAATCACAGAACAAAATATTGGTTAATAAATGATGCTATAAAAATTAGAGCTGGAGCTTTGCACCACCTTTCACACTAAAATAAATCTGGTGTCAGTAAAGATCTCCGTTTAAACAGCAACACAGGAATCACATCTACAAAGAGCTGAAGCGTTAATAAATAGAAGCCCACCCTCTAACTGCAAGGTATGTGAAAGGCAAACTGATAGAGAAGTTAGAAGAAAGATGAGTGGCCAGTAAAAAATGAAAAGATGTTCTACTTCACTAATAATCAAACAATGACAAATAAAAATGACCTTGAAATTTCATTTGTCCTTTGTCATTCTTGAAGAGACATAAAAAGATCCAGTAACCTTTCCCATGGGGGTCAGCGTGGGCATGAACCCTGGAAGGTTTCTGGATGATGTGACAAAACACATCGAAATGATCAAAATGTGAAATAAGCTTCTCTTTAAGAGTCAAATTTGATTCTGATATATTTAATGGAAAGAAGTAGATAAGTCAAAAAAAGATATAAGCACAATAATGTTCATTACAACATTATTTATATTAGAGCAAATTGGAATCGACCTGAATGTCCATCAAAGGAAATCTGTTAAAATAAATTAGAGACATCTATACTATTCAGCTATTAAAAAGAATGATGTAAATCTATATTTGCTGACTTGGAAAAAATGTCCACAAGCAAACAAAGCAGGTTGCACAATGGCCCACGATGCCCAATCCTGCGTGCACGTGCTTATGGGAGAGAAACGTGACAAATAAAAAGTTGCTCCTTTGACAAGTAGATGCCACAGTCACATTCCCGAAACTGGTCATTTTGAGATAAGAAGTGTATCATATATCCTTATTTTGATGGTAGTTCTTGCTTTCTTCGATTTTTTAAAAAAATACAATATTTTATTCCTTTTCAAAAAAAATATGAAAGCAATAGAACATTTAGTGTGATTCACCGGAACTTGGCAAGGTTATTGAAAAATGCAACCCACTATCTTGACAGTTAATTATAATTTTAATACGAATCTTGATTACATATATAGGATTAAGTAGCTTCTTCTGGTATAATCCGCTATTTTTCTGGTGGGAAATTAACCCTCTAGAGTTTAATGATATAATTTGAAAACTTTCCATGTGTTTCCTGAGATGCAAACATTTTATGTCCAGAGGGAAATGATCACCTATGAGTCAGATGCTTCCTGGGGGCCCCGGGCGAGAAATAAAAGCCTCTCTACAGTTCCTGCTCATCCACACCTTGTGTGGACAGCCAGACAGTCGTGATGCATATTTATAGATTTGCTTGTGCAAACAGAGGAGCATACCAGCTTTCTCATGCAGCAAATCTTATTTCCGATACAAATTTGAAAGTCTGTGAGGCAGGATGATATTAACTCTAGGATTCATGACCTCCCACAAAACAAAATGAGGATGAGTGGTGGGTTAAAGAATTCAAATGATGCTTTTGGACTGGCGTGTCCCCATAATGGCTGCGGAAGATTTATATGCTCTCTGTAGGTATAATTGGACACCCACAAACCCCTCTGACCCTGCTGGGGTGAAGAGCTCTTCTGCTTTTTGTTTCAGCGAGTGAATCAATACTCACACGTTTTACCACTGTGGAGTGAAATTGAGGAAATGAAAATCGGATAATTTTGTTCCCGGTGCAGTCTAGACAGAGGAGAGCCATGTTAGCCTTTGACAGCAAGATCTATTTCCAGTTTCTCAAAAGGCTAGTGTCAATTTTGAAACTTCTCCTATTATTGATTTTCAGTTTTGTTAAAAGGATGCTTTATTAGGAATATTAGTCCCAGGGACTGTGGGAAGCCCTCCTTCACAAGGAGGTGAGCTTGTATTTTAATTTGGGGTCTGGGTGGGTTTAAATTTCAGACAGCTCTGGGCGGTGGCCAGACGGCCATCAGGAGCGCCCATGACTGCACCCTCCCTGCTGAGCAAGCAGGTCAGCCTGGCCCCACGGAGCTCCATCCACGCGCCTACACGTAGCCAACGACGAGTTTGTTGGATTGTCCATCTCTCCTAAATATTTCAGAATCAGTTTGCTGACATTTTGTAAATGTATGTTCCACATGACAGCACGTTGTTGGCACTGGGGCTTACAGGCTTTTAAATTGTAACATTCTCAAAACAGGCACATTTTATGGAACCACAGTGAATATTTATCAAAGATATTTTAAGGAGACGTTACCCATGTTCAGTTAGCCATTTGCTGGATGATGAACCCGCACTTAACTTACTTACTCAAAGATGCTCCATTGCCTGAGTCCCACTCTGCTTTCCCATAAAGCCCCCTCCCCATACTTACAACCCTGTATTGGAATGTTCTCTTCCCTTATTTCTGCCTCTTCCCTAAACTGTGAGTTCCTTGAAAGAAAAAGTATTTTTATTTCTCTAGCTTGTTTGGGCTTCTCCAAGCGCCTGGTGCACAGTAAGACCTCAAGACCATTAATCAACAGGAAGGCTGTCTTTGCTGTCCTTCATATTGGGAGGCATTCAGCTTCAAGAATATATTTGGTTTGTTTAAAGAATAGCGTGGAGGACATTAGGAGAAGGAAGGGAAAAATGAAGGGGGGGAATCGGAGGGGGAGATGAACCATGAGAGACGATGGACTCTGAGGAACAAACTGAGGTTCTAGAGGGGAGGGGCTTGGGGGGATGGGTTAGCCTGGTGATGGGTATTCAAGAGGGCACGTTCTGCGTGGAGCACTGGGTGTTATACGCAAACAATGAATCATGGAACAGTACATCAAAAACTAATGATGAATTGTATGGTGACATAACATAATAAAATAAAATTTAAAAAAATAATATATTTGGTTTGTTACTGAATTTCATTTGTACATTTTGCTCCTGAGAAACAAAATATTGTGGGATCACATGAATTTTAATTAGCCAGTCGTACTTCTATCTTAGTCTGTTCAGGCTGCAGGAACAAAAAGACCCCGGCCTGGGCAGCATAAACAACAGATGTTTATATCTCACAGCTCTGGAGGCTGGAAGTCCAAGTTCCAGAGTGGGTGTCTGGAGAAGGCCACCTTTGGGCTGTGTCCTCCTGTGACAGAGAGGAGGCCTGGGCTCTCCCATGACCTTCAAAAGGGCACCGATCCCATTCATGGTGGCTCAGTCTCAAGACCTAATCACCCCCCTAGGTCCCACCTCCTACCATCACCTTGCGTATGGGTAGTATTTCAACAGATGGATTCTGAGGGGGCTCAAACATTCAGTCTTTGTTGGGACACCGTTGTTGAGAAGAATTGTGTATTTAGAATGATTTTGCATGTTGGCCTCTATGGCATAAAGACAAGATAATGATGTTAATGTCATTAATACTATGAACCCCCGAAAGCATAAAGCAGGGTGTTTCTTTTCTCCAATTTGTTCACTGCCCTCTTTAATAAGTGCTTGAGTTGATGAACAGATCCCCCAGGGCCATAGAATCCCTTAGAAAGAGGTTTTATACAGAACTCTGTGGGTACGTCTGTTTGAGAAGAAAGATGGATGCAAACCATCATCTGTTTTGTTTTGTTTTGTTCCAGAAGAGACATGACTTAGGTTTCTGCAGGAACAGTGAAACAGTATGGACAACAGGGCAACCACATCCACAGCAATGCCTCTCGCCATCGGAATTTTATTCCGGCACAAATTAATGTGAGCTCAAGAAGCACGCTTGCCGACCAGATAGTTAGGAGAAGTTACATCACTTGGCACCACGTGGCTCCATCATAGGGCTGCAGAGATACCCACTTCTGGGCTATGTGAAAAATGGAGCAGAAATGAGTGTGTGGATTGTATGGATCATTTCCACTTGGATCTATTTGAAATCATAAGCATGGTATGATGCCTTGGCTAAAATGCAGTTACTGACAAGCTGTTGTGAATTTATGTTAATTGAAAACCCTAAACCTTGCTCCTTTAATCACATCAATTTATTTACCTAATGTGGTGACTAGGGAAGAAGCTCCCTCTGAAGTCCTGAGGTGAACCAAAATCTAACTAATCCTTGTTTGTGTTTTGTTTTCTAATTTTCCATGCTGCTGCCTGCAAGTACTTCCGACTCATAGTCAGATTATTTTATACACATTAGCACTTGAAAGGTTAAGCACGCCCTCCCTCCCAGGTCCAGCCCCGAGGCCGGCTGGTTTCTATCTGACACAGACGTCTGTTCCTCACCTGTAAGCCATGAAGGCTCCACCAGGCATGGTAAATTACTCGAATGACATTTTTAATGTGTTTCCACTCCTCATTTTACAAAATAAGGATATTCTTGCAATCTGTTTTTATTGTGTCTCTTTAAACATCAGAAGTTCTGGTGAGCCCCATGGTTAAGAAGTGTGCATGCATGAGGGTCACATTCTTTCAGCAAATTGCTCTCTAGCAATTCAGAATGCGATTTTATTTTTGCTTTTGTCTCCCACGCATTATTTCAGCATCAAAAATCCCTCCAAAGGCCCGGGAAGGGGATCACTGGGGGGACACTTTGCAAGAAGCAAACGCAGAGACGATGAGAAACTTCTCCCTTTGGGAGATCAACCGTAGAAACTGCAAGATAAAATTTTCTAATTTGGGACGACTTTTCCTGTATGTTCTGAAGGCCCAACAAAATGAAAGGAAATTTGCAGATTTTCTCTTTTTCTGTCTGTGTGACTGTTCTTTTTTCTTCCTCCCAAAATCACTGAAATAGCAGATTGGAAATTGTTTGGGAGACACCATGCCAATGAGTCCGGGTTTTTAATTTAATTTAATTCCCATGTTTGCATTCGAATGTTTCCCTAGCCAGGGTTTCCATGAGATAGATGCTTGCCTGCCCCCCGCCCTGCTGTCGGTGAATGGACGCGGCAAAGGGAAGTCCCACAGAAGAGGAAGGGGGCTTCCACAGGGCTGGGTGGTCACCCAACTAACCGACTAGCAAGTGTGATGACCAGGACCAGGACAAGTATTTTAATCTATCAGTCCTTTCATCAAAACTACAGGAATTTACCAAATATGTCCTCCCTTCTTTGAGGGCTACCCTCTGAGAGTGTATCTATTTTTGCAGAAATGAGAAAAATGTAACCCTTATGATCTTGAACCAGATCATCTTTGTGTGTGATGGGCAGAATCCCTGAATTTAATGACAGTCTTTCAAGTACCTTCCAATGACAGCAAGTGTCAACCACTTGATGCTCCTAAATTCAACAAAAATTTTAAAAAGGGACGTGTAAGGGTTCACTTTTGAAAAATGGGTTTGTGGTGTTGATGGCTTTTTTCAGGTACCAGCTTAAAGGAGATGGTCTGTGGTGCCACATTTAACCTTAACACTTTGTCGAAGCAACACATATATTAACTTTTAAAAACACAACAAGTTTTCTTTTCAGATATTTTAAATAAATGATTTTGTTTAGTACAGTATGACTTATAATCCAAACTGTTGTCACAGGTAATGTGTACCCATGCCCCGTCTTCACTCACATGGACAGCCCTGCTTTGGTGGGTTCCATCCAAAATGACTTACTGCTCACAGCGCCCAGGACCCCAGCCAGTCAGCTCCCGCTCCAGCAGAAGGGTGAAGGATCCAGAGCATTCTTTAAGTACATCTTGATACCACCCACTGTAATGGCTCAAGCTACTGCATAAATAGTACGCCTTATAACATCCCCTATTATACAATTACACGACAGTCCATAACAGCTCCTCACGGACTATAGAGTAAATAATATGCATTTTAAAAGTCTATAATTATGTAATTATGTGATAATCTCTAATTAAGGACTACTGGGTAAATATATAATTGGGGAGTTTTAAAAATCCATCATAAAGTACTCTAAAAAATGTGATTGCAATACAAGAAGACAAAAAGAAAGAGACCTATTTTCAGAATATTTTAAGATTTTAGTAAATTTCAGTAAATCCAAATCCAAGCAGTTAACACTGGAAAACTGTTTCCCATCTCCTTCAGGGCCTTTCCCGGTTTGCAACTGTCCCGGCCTCCTGAGGCTCCCGCTGGTCTGCAGGTGGAAGTGCAGGGCGCACAGTGGCCACGTGCAGCCCCGCGGGGCAGCATGCCCAGGGAGGAGCACAGAGTGCAGGCGGAGGAGCGTGGGGAGCACGGATGGAGGAGCGCGGCGTGCACGGGTGGAGGAGCATGGGTGGAGGAGCGCAGGGAGCACGGATGGAGGAGCGTGGGGTGCACGGGTGGAGGAGCGCAGGGTGCACAGGTGGAGGAGCGTGGGGAGCACGGGTGGAGGAG
>NW_027397073.1:688237-697449 GCF_003265705.2 Callorhinus ursinus | reverse complement strand
GCGGGGTGCACGGGTGGACGAGCGCCGGGAGCACGGGTGGAGGAGCGCGGGGAGCACGGGTGGAGGAGCGCGGGGAGCACGGGTGGAGGAGCGCGGGGAGCACGGGCGGAGGAGCGCGGGGAGCACACCCGGGAGGAGCGTGGGGCGCATGCGTGCGCCCCGCAGCCTAGCCGGCCCACCGGCCCGCAGCTTCCCCGACCACAGGCAGCCCCCAGCCCCTGTCCCCCCAGGTTCCCTCCCACACCCGCTTCGCTAACACCGCAAGCACAGCAGCCTGGCTGAAGGTTGGAGACAAGAGCGCAGGCGCACCTACCCCACGCGTGTTCTGCGGGAATTCTACAGCAGCGCCCAGGGTGGCACTCAGCTGTGTGTGAATGGGGCAGCCTGTGACACCGCTGGCCACGCCCCTCGGGCCGTGACTGGCAGAGCAGACGCGGGATGGGTTTATGAGGGGAAGCACCAAACCCGTGAGAGCCCGCTCACCTTAAATCCCTCAGCCCCCCGTTCAATCTCCCCATGACCTTGACGAGTCCCCGCCGGCCCAGCCCCTGTCCTCCGCTGCTGCCTTGTCCTGCTGTTTGCCGCGGAGATGGGAGCTGCCCCAGGGTCCACCCCGCGGAGTGCAGCCGCTCGGCATGCGCGCAGCCCCGGGGGGCCCCGGCCGGCGGGAATGCGGAGGCGGGCTCCAGAAGTGGAACAGAACCAAGGATCAGAAGAACTGTCTTCCCAGCGCGCGTGCCCAAGTCCAGAAGCCGGGCCTGAGGCCCACACCGGGCGATTGGAGAGCTGAGAAAGTGTCCAGTGTCCAAAACCTTCCCACATCTCTGAAATCTTACCTCCGATAGGGAGTCAACGTCACAAAGAAAAGAAAGGAATCGAGAGTTGAAACTGCAAAATCCCTTTGTTTCTGTAGGACTTTTCCAAAGCTGCCTCACCAGTAACTATAAAAAAACGTTGCCCCAAATAGCAGGGTGTATGTCCTCACAGCTCCGGAAGCCAGAGGTCGGAAGCCAAGCTGTTGGCAGGGCTTGCGGGGGAACCCCTCGGCCGCCCGGCTCCGGAGGCCGCGGGCCATGTGCTGTCCTTGGGGGCGCACAGTGCGTCTCCGCCTGGCCTTCGGCTCTGTGCACCCTGAGCGTGCTAGCGGCCATCTGCCCCTAAAACACCAGTCACACGGGCAGGGCCACCCTAAGCCGATTCACCCTCCTCCCAGCTTGACTGCATCTGCAGAGACTCTTCCAAAGAGGGTCATATCCAGTTTCCAGTTGGACATGAATTTTCAGGAGACCCATCCAACCCACTGTGCTGTCCCAAGAAACATACTCCATTTGACTCACGGTAGAGCTCACGCTAGGTGTCAGGTCTTCTAGGTCTGCATCTGATTCAAGGCAGACCCACGGTCTGCTTTAATCCAGGATCACTTAGGCACCCATTTGTAGTGTCTCCTCCACAAAAAAACCTGGATTAATTTTAATACTTGATAGGGTCCTAGAATTTACTGGGCTTTGGAGGGTTTTTCTGACTAAGATCAGGCTAGGGCCACACCACATCTTTAGACCTTCCTAAGTTAGTTTGACCCCCTGGAACTGGGCCACATTATGGGATGGACTCAGCTCCGCAACCCCTGTGGGTATTTACTGCATGACCAGGATGGCGTGCACCCCAAAGCTGCCAGCTCTACAGACGTCATCGGGCTGGTGGCTGCACGATCCTACATTCTACAGCCCCCCAGCCATATTCAGACAAAAGCTCTTTTGATCCAGGAAGAACAGAAGACGTAATTGACACAATATCAGCCCTTCCACTGGGGAGTTGGTTGCCGTGAAGTTGTCCGAGAAGCTTTCTAGACACTGCAGCCTATTTTCAATTTACATTTACAGCGTTACCTCTAGGGAAGTCCCTCAGCGAAACCGTTTGTCCACCACAAATTTCGTCATTCACCATCTCGAAAATTCCCATTCCTGGGCTACTCTCAATTCATTTTATTAGTCATTCAACTAAGAGATGTTTTTACATTTGTGAAGTGTGCCATTTCCCTGACCAAGTAAACTCTCTATACTTATTCCAGAATTCATCCACCAAGTTCCAAGTCCAACTCAGTTTAAAAGGACCTCTCCGTTCTCTGAGAAATAATTAAGGGCACTAAATTATCTTTCATGTCGGGGAATTATTCTGGACTTGAGTGATAAGGTAAATGAATAACTAAGGGACATTTTTGATAAAACTAATTGCAACAGATTTAAATAGAAGATGCAGAAGGTCTGTTGCAGAATGCCCGTGTGGTCATTTCCAGGTACCCCTCCCTCCTTCCCTCCCTCCCTCCCTCTCTCGAGGCCTCAGATCTGGTCTCCATTCTACACACTAGCAATTCTGAGGGTATTAGATAAGTAGGGTATGCAAGCTTTTGAGACTGGCCTTTTTGCTCAGGGTAGGGGCCTGAGATCCATCCAAATTCCCTGTGTGTCTAGGGTTTTCCTTTTCATCGTTGAGTAGAATTCCGTGGATGGATGCCCTGCAGAAGGACATCTAGGTTGTTTCCAGTTTGGGGTTATTATGAGTAAAGCTGCCCTGAACATTCCTGTGTGGACTTTTGTGTGAACAGGTTTCCATACTTCTGGGTTAACTGCTTTGAGTACACTACCGGGTCACATGGTGGTGGCATGTTTAGTTTTTAAGAAAATTGCCAAACTGCTTTCCAGAGTGGCTTCATGTTTTTACATCCCCGCTGTCGTGAAAACCAGCTCCTGGCTGTTTTCCTGAATTCTTTAACACCTCCACACGCATTAGGGTGATTCCACTGTATTTATGCCAAGTCGTAGAAATGTTCCTACTGGTTGAGCTCATGGAAAACTTCCATACTGTCATTTTAATCAAGAAGGACAGTTTCTACATGTGAATAAAATAGGTACCTAGACAACTTTGTTTGAATAATACATTTCAAAAAGTGTACAAGTTGAATCTGAAAAGATATTGTTGGTTATAGAAAGGTAAAGTATCATACATGTTGGCAGGTCTTTTATCTTGAAGAACTGTGACTTGTGTGTAGGTAAAAATGAAATGGCTAAAATGGGAAATGTTGATAATTTAAATTTAAAAATAGAAAATTAAAAATTGTTAACATAAAGTATGTGAATGTACATTGTTTTGTCAGTCTTACCATGTAGGGCCAAGGAGATTCTTTACTTCGGAGTGTGGGGCCTGAGACTTGAGATAACCCTGCAATGCACCGTCTGCATTCCTGGCGTGAGCTGGCTGATCGGAGAGCTAACATTTGAAGATGCTGGCAAGACAATCGCAGAGCAAGAGTCTCCTGTATTACAGTAACGGTTTTCAAGTCTTGTGCAATTATTGGCACATATTGGTACAATTTTTTAACCAAACAATCAAAAATGTTATTAAGTATTTATGGAACATTTAAATATTTTTTCATATAAATGAAAACATTTTTTCACTCTTATTTTTCAGGTTTATTTTCATTACTTTAATAAAAAGGCCACCATTGGGATAATGTGAACAGTGGCATAGTCAGAATTGGGAGTAAATGTGCAGACCTGCCTTAGGGCAGATCTGAAACTCCAACAGTGGGTCGGGGCGTGGAGTGTGAGGCAGGTGCAGGCCTGACGCTGCCCACACTGCTGGCTCCGGTGTCTGTAAGTACATTACAGAGGACGACCAGAGCGTATCCGTTAATCCTAGGAGTCAGTTACGTGGCCATGGGTGAAAGAGTTTATATGTCACATGCTTGGAAGACAACAAAGTAAAAGGATTGTACAATACCAGAAGGATTGTATGATACTCAAAAAATGACACAAAACATTTAGCCATGCATAACTATAGTAGAGAAAGTTAATTTTAATGACTGTTCTCTTTCTCGACTTAAAGCTGGTCTCTTCTAGCTGTGATTTGCCAACAATTTTCTGAGTACAATGACCATGGTGTTTGTATGTGCAATTATGTTTACATATTTAACTCTGTTTCTTTAGTATATGAAGAAGATAGTTTCATAAATTGTTACATGCTTTCAAGCATTTGAAAAGTCTCTCAAGAGAAAGAAAGCTCTCAATCAAATTGAGAAATTTGAGGAATCAAATTCATTTTTAAAATATAGAAATTAAACATTTAAATTTATTTTTAAATTATAAGATACAACATCTTGAAAAGGGGTGATGGTGTTTTCTCTCCTGATTTAGTAAACAAAGAGTGCTCTAGACCAGTGCCTAATCTCTCCTTTGCTGGCGGCTCCTAAAGCCCCTGACTATCCCCTACTCTGCACTTGGTCCTTCTCTGCAGTAAGTGCTCAGGGTTCAAATGTTAAATAACCACATTACCACTCCGCTCCCACTCAGTAGGGGCGCTCACATCACAACAGGTGTCCCCATTCAAGGAGCTTAGATCCAATTTCTTTTTTATTCCAATAAATCCATTCTGGGTATTATTTTGAGGCTCAGTTTGCTTCATGCTGCGTTTCTTTCATCTTTTTTTGATCCCAACTGCTGAGTCATCATTCATGTTGAATTTATAGGATACCGTGATCTCTTAGCCAGACTTCTTCTTAGTTCTCTCTTAAGATCACATAAAAAGATGACCTCATGCTCTACAGCCTAATGTTTTCAAAGCACCTGGGTATTTAAATGAGGATACACCATAAAAATAATTTCAACAAAGAGGGAACGGGTATCTTCATAACTAGTGATCCATCCGGGTATATTTTGTTTCTCTATGCTTTTCTTATTCATCAGAGGATTTTAGGTAGCATATAAAAGTGTGAAAGTTCCAAGAACGTGAAAATGAGCTAGACATTGAAGTGAAGAGGAAGTAAATGTCGAACAGTGAAAGGAGCCACAGGGAAGATTGGTACCCACACCAAATGCCCTCAGATTCACAACACTTTTCACGGGGAATCATAAATTTCACTTTGAATGCCCCAGCATCCAAAGTAAGAAACAAAACAGAACAGATGAAAGATTCCCGCTATCTAAACAATAACGACACATCAGTTGCTCAGGGGAAGGGCAAACACTAAGACGAGAGGTGTCTTATGCATCACATCACGTGCACACATCCTTCCCAACACTCCTTAGTGAATAAGGTCATGTATTTGTTACAGCTGATTTCTAAAACATCTCCCAATGCAGGAAACCATTTTCCAACAACAATAAAATAAGAGAAATTGAGTGAAGGAAAGCTATTTTATAAGATGCCAAATTAATGCAGTCCAGGTAAGTGACTCTCTGTCATTCTGGATTATTTTAAGAAGAAATTTGAGTACATCCTTCAGGAAATATACCAAAATAACTTTTTTTAAAGATTTTTATTTATGTATTTATTTTGGGAGAGAGAGAGAATGAGAGATAGAGAGCACGAGAGGGAAGAGGGTCAGAGGGAGAAGCAGACTCCCCACTGAGCAGGGAGCCCGATGTGGGACTCGATCCCGGGACTCCAGGATCATGACCCTGAGCCGAAAGCAGTCGCTTAACCAACTGAGCCACCCAGGCGCCCCCAAAATAACTTTTTTCACCATTGATAAACAAGATTCTACTCCATATCAGCACAAAGAGGATAAGATTTCCTCAGAAAATAATCAGGGTTCTCTCCAAAAACACAAGCAAATGAGGAATGAGAGACCCAAATTTCTATGTTTAGATGAAAACGGCCATAAATTTAGTTCAAGAAATTGTTATGAAGATGTTTGTAATATATTTCCTTGACTCCAATATGCACATATTCTCAGATTTTGAATAGTCTACAAGCAGGAGGAACTTACACAGTGTCAGAAGAGACTCGTCTGCTTCCAGGCAAAGTCAGTATGAAATGGTTTATAGTTTTCATTGCTTTTAGCAATGAAAGAGGGGTGGACACTCTCTGTTCATCTGATTTTCACCCCATCTGTGTTATTTGCATTGGTAACACTACATGTGATTGAATTCTAAATCAGTTTTGAATCCCTAATTGTTGCTTAAAATGATTTCAAGATTGTTTCACCACGACGCAGCCTTTCAATAAAAAGATACTGTGTGTGAAGCAAATTGTTCTCATCGCTGTGAACTGGTGAGAGGATTTTCTCAGGCACCACATATTTGGCTTCATTGCCAGAAATGTATTCTTGAAATACAAAATACAGTCATCGCTAGATTAGGAGGAACTGTGTCTGCTTTTGCTCATCATTTCAGTCTCAGGTCTTGACAATGTGCCAGACTCATGGGAGATGCCCAGGAATATTGTTGCTAGATGTTCATTTTTTTGTTTGTTTGTTTGTTTGTTTGTTTCTTAATTTCCCACACTGATTTCATCAAACTCATGCTTTCTTTGCACCGGACTCACTATATAATTTTGACCCTCTTCTCCTTCCTTGAATTTTGTCAAAAATCTGGGATGGAGGCTTCAGGTAAAAGGATGATCAATGCTTTCTATCCACAGGCCAACTAAGCACAGAGAAGATTGATGGTCTACCATTACCATTAATTCCCATTGCCCCACGACTTGGAACACTTGTTATCCATAGTTTGACAAAGAATGCCCATCTCCTGCCATGGTGACATCTCAACATATCCAGCACCCAGAACAGACAGATTTTCTGAGGAAGGATCCTCCCTATCTCAGTGCTAATCTCTTCACGTTGCCCAGTAGAAATCAGTCCTCAGAGAAGGATGCTCTTGCTGACACTCTGAGGAATGCTTTTACCATGAGTAATAAACTGTCCTTCATCTCTGACCCAGGAGTCTCATGTCTTCTGCCAGCATCTGTGAAACTGTAGCAGGGAAACTTGCTAGCTTGTATGTAAGGTGAAATTTCAAACTCTTCACAGTTCTTGCCTAAATAATTCTGTGGTACCCTACATCTATCATCTTGGGGTCTGAAAATTGGTGGGCATGATTTCTTCTAGAGAACAGAGTGAAATTAAATTGTGTGGGTATTTAGATAATGTGTCAATTACATGTTAAAAATTAATATTTCAATATTTATATTGATTGATTCAACTCCAATGTTTTTACAAAATTCTAAGGTTTGTGCAACCTTTGCTTTTTTAAAGTAAATGAATCTATGATAACAAACATAACATTACTATACCAGTGGGGAAAAATGTGTAACCTTGTTATAAACAACCAAGTAAGCAATTGTATTATTTTCTTTTATCATCCACAATGTTATTCAGGGAATTAAAATCACACTAACATTTCCCTTTATTAAACTAATAATTTGGGAAGCTAAGCAAAAGAAAAAATTGCTGTGGAATTATAATGGAAATGATAGTACCTTTCTTTTTCAAAAAAAGGCAGCTTGCAATGAAAAAAAAAGATTGTTCGCCAGGGAATATAGCATTAGAATTCCAATTTCATAATTTGAAGGTTTAGTTTAAACAGACAAATGATTTTAGGGCTTTTGGCTCTGCTCAGTTTGTTGTCCAAACTACAAAGTTCTTGCTAATATTCTTAGGAGGTTCACGAGAGCTCAGCCCTGATTTGTTTTTCACATCATTAGCCACAAATTGTCCCTTACCATGAAAAATATGAATCAAATTCTGCATCTTCTTTTTGATTTGGAAATGTACTCTCATGAATCACTTGGAATAAATTACAAAGAGCTCATAAGACATGTGATGAGCATTTACAGAATATGCTTAGAGATCTATCATTTGCTTTTTAAATGTCATGAATACCAAGAAGATTTTCCCAAGCAATATCACCATGTCTGTAACTCCCTGTTCAACATAAAAAATGTTTTACTTCTATATTTCTGATTAAGAGTTAACTATTTGAAAATTCTAGAATATAAGACTAGAGGTCAAAGAAATAATTTTATACTTTCTTTTTTCTTCAGTTATATATAATACTCATACTAATCATAACAGCTAGTATATGTGGTGCTTTTTACATTTTAAAAATCATGTCATATCATCTTTTTTTAAATTCACAAACTCCTTTGAAAGCTAACCAAAGGTAAAAGAGGACATTATTTCTCCTTTACAGATCGGCACACTGATGTCCACAAACCTGGAGTGAGTGACTTGCCCAAGGTGTGGCCACTGTGACCTTTGGACTCTGCTCCACACCCCTGGCCTGCACAGCTAAGCCAGTCTGGAGCGCTTGTTTCTGAACCGGTCACCGCTCATGCAGCTGCCAAAACACAGACAGGAGCGGTGGGCAGCCGCACACAAGCCAGAAAGGGCCATTTCGGGATTCCCAGCCCTACTCAATGTCCTTGGGGCATTCAGCTTCTCTTGGAGGACATTTCCCCTTCTTCTTTGTGTGTAGATCTTGTTGAAGGGTAAGTTCACATGTCTGCTTCCAACTTTTAAGCAAGCATGTGCTGAAACCCTTTTCCACCCAGTATGTACAGAAAGAGGGACTGTGAGTTGAGACAGACAGGCTGGCCGCTCAAGTCCTGACAAAACGACTCCAGGAGGAGTCGGGCAGCATGCAGACAGGACGGTCTTGCTCTAAGACATTCTCTGTGTTTCTTGTTCTCTGACCAGCCCTCCAGATCTTTCCAAGTTGGATTTCCATCCTACTAGATAGTCCACATGGTCTAATAACTCCCCAAATTTGCTTTTTTCTTTTTAAATATTTTATTTATTTAAGAGAGAGAGAGCCTGCAAGTGGGGGGTGGGGGAAGGGCAGAGGGAGACTAGAGGGACAAGCAGACTCCGCACTGAGTGCAGAGCCCAGCTCGGGGCTCGATCCCATGACCACTAGATCATGACCTGAGCCTAAACCAAGAGTCCGATGCTTAACCCGCTGAGCCACCCAGGCACTCCTCTCCAAATTCCCTTTTGCTTCATTTGACAAGAAATGATGCTCTTACTTTCCTCCCAGGACCCTACCCAGCAAAGGAACCTTCCAGGATGCTGGAGACGTGGGACTTCCACTCAGTGTCTGGGCTGTCCTCTCTAGTCTTATCATCTCAGACATGGACATTAGCCTTATTCACACACAGAACATGCTACACGTCACTTAAAGATGAAAAAGAAAAGTACCACAGGTCCTTGTCTTATGCAAAAATTAACACAGTGCCTTCCTTGTCAGTGAAAAATAGAGGCATCTTGGGTAGGGGGATGGGTTAGCCTGGTGATGGGTATTAAAGAGGGCACGTTCTGCGTGGAGCACTGGGTGTTATGCACAAACAATGAATCATGGAACACGACATCAAAAACAAATGATGGAATATATGGTGATTAACATAACAATAAAAAAATTTTTAAAAAAAGAAAAAGA
>NW_027397073.1:558237-683237 GCF_003265705.2 Callorhinus ursinus | reverse complement strand
GGAGTAGACTCTTTACACCATCTGATACTTCATACGTAATAAAGTCAGCTCAGGGTTCTTCCTGTGTTTTATCTATTTATACACACTTTTTAATGCCAGTGTGTTTTGAAAGATGGCGGGAACATCAAGAGAAACGCTCCTCCTGTGGGGAGCGTCTCGACGACGTGGCACCTCAGGGTCTGAGGGGCGAGAGTGTTTCCACCCTCTCCTTCCGTTCCAGGGAACAAGTATTCACTCCTATTTCTTATCAGATATAATACTAACTTCCTGCAACTTGCAGTTTTTCATTACCAACAAATCCTGCAACTTTTCCATGACTCTCTATGTGTTGTATGGCACACAGATTTTATCCTATATCAACGTTAATAGTATGATAATGTAACCAAAAAGTTGAATACAGCTTTGGGATTTTTTTTTTTCGGTGGGAGACTCTTCTCATCAGCAGACTCTGAGCAGCTGTTCACCCCAGACCAAAACAAAAAAAGTAGGAAGCAGGAAGGGTGCCTTAGTTCATCGGGGCTACTGTAGCGACACCACAGACCGGTGGCTTAGGAACAGCAAACATTTCTTTCAGCTGTTCTGGGGCCCAGACATCTGAGGTCAGGGTGCCCGCCCATAAGGTCAGGATCTGGGGAGAACGCTTGTCTGGGGGATGGGTCTCTAACCGCATCCTCAGTGGTGGGCGGGCTGGGGAGCTCGGCAGCGTAGCCTTTATAAGGGCACACGTCCCCTTTGTGAGGCTCCACCCTCTGGCGCCCGTGCTCCCACCTCAGCTGGTTTCAAGCTGTATCACGAAGGCAGAACAGAGTCAGGGAGAGATGCAAGGCGGCGCACGGTGACCTTGCCACACACGCCCAAGGCACAGAAGTGACCTCAAAGGAAGTGGACAAGAAAAAATCATGCTGTGATGTGTTTCGAGTTTCTCTCATCGACACCAATGCATAAGGCAGTCCTTTGTTTTGATGTGATTTAGTTTTAATGTAACGTTTAATAATTGTGATGCAGGACAACAGCAGGCCAGGCCCCAGAGCTCACCGCGGGTTTATCGGCCCCCAGTGCCCACTGCCTGCACCCTCCGGGCTGCCCGGGCCTCCCCATGCACGCCCGTGGACCATTACCAGTCCACACACTGATGGGCGCAACATGGAGAGCTCCATCCCAGCCCCCGTTCCCGCTCCCGGGCCAGTGGCCTCTGGACCTCCTCCAGGCTGTCAGGCCACAACAGTGGGTGAACACCCCACACTCGGCGCTGCGTCTGCCCCACCCCCAGGTCACCCTGCTCAGACCCCGTCAGCACTCTGCCTTCAATGCAACACAGCAACCAGCCAATTTCAGCTCCAGTTTGTGCATTTTCTGTGCCCAGCGCTGTCTGTCTGCCACACGTAGACCAAGCTGGGGTTCCCTCTGCCTGGACCCTACACTCAGACCCAGACTCTGCTTCCTCCACTCTCCAAAGAGGAGCCAAGTGTTCTTTCTGAGACGAAGGTGCCGTCACGTGCCCCCCCAGCTTCAGATCCCTGCTCCAGGCCCTGGCACCCCCCCCCGTCCTCACCTACCTCAGACATCCCCCTCCCGGGGGCACTGGCGCACCTGCTGTCCCTGCTTGCAAGTGTTACCTCCCTGTGTTTCTTGTGTGGGTTTTGGGTTTTGCCAGCATTAGTGATGCTTTCTGGACTTTAAGCCTGTCATTTAAATATGCATTTGTCCCAATGTAGAATGTGTACCATTTTGGAAATGTCTCTTCCCTCCAGCTGTGACAAGTGCAGCTTTTGCATCTTCGGCGTTCACATGCTGCCCAAGCTGCTGACCAGCTGGGCTCCTCCTCCTCCTTACCCCGTGTGAATGAATACAGATATGCTGTGGACCCGGGATCTTCAGAAGATGCCCTGTGAATAATGTACCCATTGCTATCATAACTCTTAAGTGAACACGGATGATTTCTGTAATTAATACATGTTAAAGCAAAGCTAAGCTGCTTGATTTCAGCTAGTTTTCTTGTATAGGGCTTTCTGGGCTCTTAAAGATGCTGATAAGAGATTGTGGCTCTCCAAAATACTTGATCAGGCTTCCTTTTGTTTTTGTTTTTTTTTAATAGAACTCGTATTAACAGTCCTTGGGCCAATATTGTTTCAAGAAGCACAGTGTGGATGTGCTGAGAGTATTTGGATCTTAACACAAAGTGCAAATCCAGTTGTGGATCAGATGGACATGGAGGTGCCTCTTTGAATTTCTGGGACCTTAACTTGCAAAGATAATTCTCTTTTAGAGAGAATCACTTTTCTTTGATCGAGACTAGCATTTCATTTTTCAGATTCTGTGCCCCAAATCATTCCCACAGTTGGCTTGATGTTGATAATTTGGGGAAATATGATCTAAATCAGGTATGCTGATTCTTAAAAGGAGGAGAGTATGCTGAAGATAACAGATGAGCATCGGGTGCATAAAATAGTGCCAGATTAAAAAATGTTTGCTTGAAAACGCACTTGGGAATGTGGATGAAGTTGTAACATCAGCTATGAGTAAATGTCCTGCAAACCTACACGCTCAGAGCACGCGTGTTTCTAGTGGCGCAGGAACCCTGCCTCACGCATCAGAGTAGGTGGGTGTCACAGACGTTAGCCCACCCAGCCAAGGATCTCGGGGCACGGGGTGGGCACGTGCACACGTGAAGTATTTTGGAAGAGAGATATTGGTTAATTATTATTTTTCAGTGACCAAGGCATGAAAATTTTCCATTTAAAGAACGTGTCCCCAAGAGTTCTGCCTCTTCTCGCCCTGAGAGCCGGAGCAGGCGGCTGAGCCCGAGGTGCCCCAGAAGACTCGCAGTCCGGCTTTCTGCAGGAAGCTGCCTTCCTGTGGCCGGCCAAGCTGCAGGTCAACGGCCTCCCTGGGAGCCCGCGCCATGTCCATTAAATCCTGGTGCGATTTAAACAGTCAAATAAATAAAAAAGGAGAAATAAATTTTTCGAACCTTATATTTAAGGAGAAAAAGAGGAAAATGAGCTGCAATTCATTTTCTTCTTGTCATCATTGTTTTGAACACTCACAAACAAAAATGAGCCGAAATCTGAAAGATAATTTGGAAAGCATTCAAATGTTACAATAAATAGGAAACATGCTAAAAAAAAAAAAAGACCAAGATTATTTTCAGCAAACTCGTAGCATTGGAATTTACACATTTTAAAAATGTTTTAGTATGCTGATTTGTGTATCTGATCTCGCATAAGTATCTCATTCTTGGCAAATGATTAATACGGAACAAGTTTTTGGTAATCGAAGCAAAGTTTTCATAAGCATTTTCTTATTTCTTTTTGCTATTTGTTGTCCTTTTGGTTGCATGTCATATCTGGTCTCTTCTCCTTCTTCCATCAAGTTATTCAGGATGTGAGCCCGGAAAGCGCGAGCCAGCACCGCATCCTTCTGCTTCTCGGAGGAAGCACCGCGGAGCGTTAGGTCTGCTCACGGGCTCGGTTTCCTGCCTGGCTCTCCCAGTAGGTGTGTCTGATCCCACAAAGACTGTCCTAGAGGAAGCAGGGAAAGATCCTGTGATAGAACGTGTACGGAGGATTGGTTTCCCCTACAGCAAAGAAATAGGCATGTGTTTCCAAATCTACACAAATACACATCAGTTCACAGGACACAGCTATTCTGCGGGGACCTAGGGTGCCATGGCCCCTGGGATTCCAGCCCTGTGCTCCAGTCTAGCCGAGCCTAAGTAGAGACAAGCCCTTCTCACCATGGTGCTCCTTCCGCCCCACGCCCATTCCCAGCTTCCCTGGGCGGCTTTGCCCTTGGGGCGGAGGGCTGGTGCTGAGGAAGCCCGGATTCTCCTTTCAGAGTTCACAGCTGGGGTCTGAGTCCACTTTCCTTCTGGACAGTTCCACGGCCTCTGTCAGAAGCTGAAGAACACTTCAGTCTTCCTTTTGCCACTTCCCTGCCCTATTTCTACTCTAGCCTCTAATCCACCTCCTCCTGTTCTCCAACCGCTCAGGCAAACAGACGTCTAGGAGGACTCACAGAGGAAAGAAGTGCACTGTTAGTCCTTGTAAACTTTCTGTCCTTTATGTGTCCCCAGAAAGGGAGGAGACTCTGACAGGAGCCTCGGGGACACCCCACTGAGGGAACCCAGCCTCAGAGGGACAGATCCTGCACGATCCCACTTGTACAGAACATCCCGAGGAGTCCAATTCACAGAGACAGCAAAGGGCGCGGTGGGCGCCTAGGCCATGGGGCCGGGGGTGGCTGGGGTGCTGTCTTCAGTGAGTCCGGGGACTTGCCAGCTGTGAGAAGGGAGCTGGGCCTCCCAGCAGCCCCCAGGGACCTCTGCACTGCGCACTACAAGGGGTCAGGATGAGAGTTTTATGTGATACATGTGCTTGACTACAATTAAAAATAAAAAGTTCTGCATAAAGCACATAACGATGAAAACAAAGCATCCACTGCAGTTACCCACACACATACACATCAATGCTCTTTCATAATAAAGTGTAGCCTCAGACGTGTTTGAATCTAAGATAGTGGGGACAGTGAAGAAGCTTGCCTTTCCGTAGCTTAGGACACCTGGCACTATGTCCAGTCTCCTCTGGTTGATTACGATTGTTACAGCAAAGGAGTCATAATTTATGAAAATCAAGGATTCCGTTCAAAACCCAACCAAGAAGAAGCCACCTGCCAGAGGAGCTTTAATAAGGAAGCTGAGTCACAGCGAGAAGACTGGCCTTCCAAGATGACCCATCTCCTGTGAAGTCCCCTAAGACGTGACCAATGTCGGGTTCATGCCGACAGCTCCTCACTGTTCAAAACAAGGGCTTCACTCTCCAGAAAGACAACTGCAACATCATACATATGTTCAGAGCCGATAAGCCAAGACCATCAACTACCAAGCCCTATCGTGACAGACAAACGGGTCCCAAACGTTCCATCACATCATATTAGGGTCACCATGTCAGAGGTCTTTGAAATACTGGTGCAGGTTGCTGGTATGGCCCCACTCGTGTTCTGTTGTCATCCTCAGACTCCAACACTGATGGGGACACTTCTGAGCCCTTATAGGTGGCCAGGACCTCCCAGCCAGCATAGCAATGTGGGGAGTCTCCTAGTTAACAGGGCACCTGTTTTCGTAACATGATGCCCGGCAATGGTGGTAGTGCCTGTGGGGTATTCTGGGGGCAGGGGGTGCTGTTGGCATCCATTCCCTGCCTCTCTGCACAACAAGGACAAGCGTGCTTTTCCCTGCACCCTGGCTCCACTCCTCCTGCCTGTTTCCCATTCCCAGAAGCTCTGCTGCAGGAGGAGGACTTGATCCTGCCTCTCCCGGACAGTGGGGGCTGGGGCTGGGACAGGAGCCAGTTGCTGTTTGCCGCAGGTTAAGCTTTGCATTCACATGGGGTTTGCAATACCTCCGATCAGAAGCATGTAATCTGAAGAGGGAGGTGGAAAGCAGAATCCAGAGCAGAACTTGGTTAAAAAATAACACAGTGGGACAAAAAGAGAACCCAGGCATGACAAATTTACTTCTTATGTTTACTCCTTGCAACCTATTCTTCTCTGGAAGGAAACCGCATGCAGGCGTGGGTGTTACGCTGGGCTCCCACTGCGGAGGGCAATTGCAATGGTGCTAGGAAATAGAGATTTTGTTTACAGAAAATGTTCCAAAAAGTGAACGGGAAGGGTACTCCATTCATAAACCCCTTCCTCCAATGGTTAAGTTTTTATCATTTATTGGCCTAATTTTATCTTTTAAAAATCAAACATTTGGCCCTTTGGATTCATTTGTGACGGCTTGGACCTGATTTCACATGAGAAACAAGATCGTGAGGTCAGCTGGCCCCTGCTCAAAGGTGAAGTCTCCAGCTCTGGCACGCACCATTTCCCCTCGGGAGGAAAACAGGACTCTGCTTTGCCGGGCTGTGCCGAGTGAGAGGGATCCCAGGGAGTGCCTCCCATATGGAGAGCAAGTCCTTGATGAAGACGAGCGAGGAGCATGACGGCAGACCCCATGATCTCGGTCTCTGTGTAAATAAACATGTTCTCAATCTCAACTGTTTGCCATTAGAAGGGAGGTCCTTCATTTAAGACATATATGTGTGTGTGTGCGTGTGTGCGTGTGTGTGTGTGTCTTTTACTCCAACCCACACAGACTTATTTTCTCTGTGTTTCTGTCTTTTTCCCTATAGTTTGCAACGCAAGTGCAAAGAAATTAAGAAGTAAACAGTAACAAATATTTAAATGTGCGCACACACCACGGCTCTCTTACCCACTTCGGGTCCACACGCTCCCGTGTGGTGTCGGCAGGAGGCACATGCGTGTAAAGGAGCAAATGATGAAGCAAATTCACCGGACACCACTGGTTAGCAACCGTGCTTCAATACAACCCAGCTGTGGAGAAGGTAAGCACACGTATGCACGCTGCCCGCAGTAACCAAGCCCGCTTGAACTCATTAGAAACAGATCCAGCAATAGCAAGCCACTGATTATCAGACATTTCACTGGCCCAGGGTATAACCTCCTTGGAAGGAGGCTCGCTGCAGCTGGAAAATTTAAAGCAGCTTCGAATCAAAGACCCTTCAGATGATGGCAGATTGAAAGGCAAAGCCCACCTAGGCGTTCTCAGCCTCTCTATGCGTGTTTCCATGAAACACAGTGTGGATTCTTTCCTGAAGACTAATACATGCAGGAGATATCTTTACAAAACTCTTGCTAAACATTATTCTGAAAATGTAGCTGTCCGCTTCACTTCCATCAGTAAAAATACCTCTACGTGACTGAAGAGAGCTAACTTACTGACGTGTTAACGTTCAGCAAGTATTCCTGGAGCCTCAGCTTTAGGCTCAGCCTGCGGGGTCCACGTTTGGAAAGACCAGAGGAGGAGTGCTGGCCCGAGCAGCGCTGACGGTTTTACCTGCAGTACGTGTGGATGGCAAGCGCCATGTGCGGGTCACGATTTTCTGCTGGTGTCATCTCTAGACGCCATAATGAGCATTCCTCCTCACTCTGGTGAAGCCAGCTGTGCAAACCTCTCCACGTAGGAAGGCCTCCCCATCTTTTGTTTTATGCTTTTAAGGCTGACCCAAGCCTCCTTCCTCATGAGGGTTCCCTGGGCCCTTTTCCACAAGGACTCTGCACCCCCTGCCCAGTCTCAGCCCTCAACTCCCTCCCGTCTCAGACTCACTTTGCAAGTTGCTGTTGAAAAGGGCACTTTAAGGGGATGTGAATCCTCACCTTGACTCAGCCCTGCCCCTCCTGGTCCACACAGCTCTTTAGTGCCCTGGTGAGCAGTCAGAGCACCCCAGGTCCTTCCGCCTCAGTTCTGGGGGGCGGAGGCGGCTGAAGGCAGCACAGGTGGTAACACACACAACCCAGGAACCTTGCTTTATTTCTTTGAAATTGCAAATGTCCAAAATGCCTGCTCCCCTCCTGTCCACCGCTCACTAAAAACCTGATCTCCCCCCAGGATAACAGGTGGCAGCAGGTGTGTGAAGGGGCTGTAGACGTGGTCCTACTTCACCCCAACGTTTACCTTGTGGAAAAGGGCCCAGGGAGAACTACCGTGCAGGGTGGTGCTGCCTGACTGCTCATTCGTCCCTGCTCCTCTGGCCTCCAGTGAGCAGCTCTTCACTAACCCCACCTCTGTTTCACCAGCTCCCTCCACTCCGCTGCAGGGGGGCCCGACGAGGCCAAGGCTCGCCCTGCCAGGATCATTCGGGAAGGAAGCCGGGTGTCTGAGCAAGCAGTCACAGTGCTGGTGTGTGATCTCTAGGGGCTCAGTAAGCAAACGTATGTTATACACAGAATATCTCATACAGAGAAAGACACACATCCGTAATGTGACATATAGAATTGAATACAAAAATTTGTATATAAATAAATTATTAACATTGATTATAAAAAGTGATACTTAACCTGAGATGGCATGTGTATATTTATAGATGTATGTAGGCGTCTATATGCATGTATTTATAGAGAAAGACAAACATGTATTTTATGTACACATACACACACATAATTGTCTTGGCTTCAGGAACTGCTGAATCCAGATCTCAAATAATGGCATCAAGCAATTTTGTGAGCATAGGACCAAGCCTGTCTTACCAGGATACTCTCTGCCCTCAGCCACAGCAATGGCGGACAGATGAGTATGTGATCCGAGTTTGACCAGAACCTACAATGGGATGTTTCTGCAGTAGCGGCTGGAAATGTTGCCTGTCTCTGCTCCTTTGTCCTCATTCCTTCTTCTGTCCATCTGGGCCAGATGTTCTGTCTCAGAAGAAGCAAACTTGGGCACATCCATATCCCTGAGCCAAGCCCTGTGGCTATGGTATGGGTGCTCTGGCTGGACTGGCCTTGCTCATCTGCTCACCCTGAGGCAGAACAGAGGGAAGCCTGTGGGGTCAGGTCCACCGAAGCCACCAGCAGTGGTGGAGGGTTGATTCTGCAAAGAAGGGACACTCCGCAAACGAAATCTCACAACCTGCCAGGTGAGGCGACATGCTCAGCACGGTGATCACAGGCAAGGATCGCTACTCTCCAGGTGGCTTCAAGCTCATGAGGGCCGGGACAGTAGGGTGATGTGCACTGACACATTGAGGGTGCCTGGGAGCACCTTTGGCTGTAATTCATCTGAGCTCAGGAGAGAAAGTGACTATCACCAGGCAGAGGGATTAGGAACTTTCTGGAGGAAGTAAGGAGAGCTCAGCACCTTGAAGGTGGCAACTGGGGCTTCAGAGATATTGGACACAAATCAAGGTCAGAAAAGACTGAGATGCTGGTAAAAAAAAAAAATAGATAGCTCTGAAACAGTAGCTCATATGCATAATATCTATAGCCTGCACCCTGAATGGAGAGCCCCAAACAAATTGTATATGAGGGAAGAAACCCTGCTCGGTACAGAGTCATCCTTGAAAATTAACAAACATGACAGGAAGTAACATCTAGTCTCTCAATAGCTGAGGAGAACTGAGGCCAGTGTCCGGGCAAGCTGAGACTTGACCAGAGACCCCAAGGATGTGTGGCATTGTCTTCGGGAATATCTGGAAGGAGAAGCCCCAAGCAAGTGGAGCTGCTTGAGAAAATAAATCCCTAACACCATCTTGGCCTCAGCTTCTTGGAGGATCTGGATGAGAGCACATAGGGCCTGGTGGATCCCTGTGACCACCTTGGCTTTGACTGGTGGAGAGGTGGTGAGCCACATCATGGTCCATGGAGAATCACTGGGCCATCTGTGTGAGACCGAGCACAGGGCTGTGGGTGTGCGAGCAGAGATGCACCGAGGATGCAGGGCATTCTAGGGGAGAGACTAGGGGTCTTGAGCAGAATGCTAATGGTGAGACATGGGGCATGCCTGGCGGTGGAGACAGCATGGCTGTCTTCGTTTGGGGATGAGTGAAAGGAAAGGGGCCGTGGAGAAGCGCGGGATGTTTGAGTGCAGCAACTGAAGGGTGCGCGCAGAAATGGGGCAGGTGCAGCAGGTGGAGTGGTAGGGCTGAGGGCTCTGGGTCTCCGCCACGTCAGCGTTGAGAGGTCTTTCAGACGTTCAAGTAGAACACGGAACTTACAAATCTGCAGGTAGAGAGCTGGTACAGGCTGGAGATAAACATTCGAACGTCGTCAACATTTGGGATATTTAAAGTTGTTGCTCTTGGTAAGATTGCCAAGGGGGTGAGTGTCCATGTAGAAAAGAGCAAAGAAATGTGCTCACTGGACTCGGATACTAAGATGCAAGTGGTAGGAGGAGAGATAGCAAAAGGCACTGAGAAGAAATAATCCCAGAGGAGCGGCACAAGGCTGGCGTTCTGGAAGCTGGTGGAGAGTGTGTTGTTTGGAGCAGGAGAGTCTCCTCTTTCCACAGCGGGTTCAGCACAGCTGCTGTTTCAGGGGAGGATATGTTGAGGGCCCATCACTGGGTCGTTACAGCCGAGGTCTTTGCTGGCCTGAATTCGGGTCTTTGGTGGGAAGCAAGCACCTCTCTGGAATGGGCAGCTGTTGTCTTGGTGAGAGACAGTGGCAGAGAGCTCCAAGAACTCCTTTCAGGAATTTCCATACAAATGGAATCGGGACGGCAACCGATGGGGCAAACAGGGTGAGGACTGGGCAGGAGGCGGCCCCGGCGGTGCCCGGGAGGGGTGGCACCACGGTCCACTGTGGCCCAGGCAGGAGGCAGAGAGCTGCAGGTGCAAGCATGTCTGCGGGCAGTGTTAGCATGAGTCTGTGGACGTTAGGAAGCTCCCTGTAGAGCGTGGGGTGACATGGAGGACCTCAGAGACGGTGGGGAAGACTCCAGAGGGAGCACCAGCTCCTACTGAGACCTGAGTTCAGGTCCCTGGAGCACCAGCTCCTCCTGCGCATGCTGTCATTCCCTCCAGCCACATTCACCTGCCTCTAAACCTCTTTAGAAATGGTACATGTTTAAGGAGCCATGAGAAAGTCCTCAGAGCAAAGGCAAAGTAGTTTTCATGTAAATCCAGTAACCAGGAGTTTGGCTAGATGCAGTGTGTCACCTGCAGACCACTCTCCTTGGCCTTATGCTTACTCGTCCTATTTGCACATTTACCTGAACGCTTCTCACCGAGCGGGTGGATCAGCCTCAAGCAGCCTCACTGAGTGTCTTCTGGAAACACTGTGTCAAGGACCAGAACAGGGTATAGTGGAGCGTGTGGCCTGAACGCCCAGGTTCCTGTGCTCTTCCAGCGCAGGAGACCGGGGGACAGAGGCCTCCTTCTTGCTCAGTGTTCTCACCGCCCTTGCTCAGGTAGGAACCAACATGCTTCCGTGGGATATACACATAGTGTTCGTAGTTGAGGCTTTAAATGCATTTATTACAACGCTGCATCTCATCATCTAAAGTGGCCTTTGTTCTGGTGTGCTCACTTATCAGAATTAGTCTATGTTGTCAAGCTCAGGGGTGAATAAATTCCAGGGTTATTTAAGAATATAGGTGAAACTAAAGGAAAGTAAAAAGAGAATTTTAAAACTGGCTTTGTTTCTGCTTTGGTTTCTGACACAAAAACTTATACCTAGGAGAAGATAATTGGACAGTTTGGATAAATATAGTTACCTTTCTTTTAATTTTCTATATTCATACATTATAATGTATGCTTTCAATTTATTAGTAAGTTCTGTTTCCTTTTTTAAAAAAGTCCTTTGTTCTAACATTCTGCATGAACTAAAAAAGTGATAAAAATAATAAACTTACCATGATGATTACTTAGTGTAGCTTGATTTTCAGTTTGCAACCAGCACTTTGAGAAAATTAGCATGTGAGTTTTTGAAAATTTTAAATAACTGATATCATTTCTGAATTCTAGTTGATATACTCTAATTAGACTTTATTATACTTAAATGTTAATAGGAAAGTCCTATTATTTGAGTTTCAAATAATACCACAATAAAATGGCAATGTCAGCAAGCAGTTCTGAGAGTTTTATTCCACACATTCTGCCTAAAATCACTGTCTACCAGACTCTAAGACTCATTCAAGTGGGAGAGATCATGCTACCTGAGGGCCAGGTCGGATTTATATTACTGAATGTCACATTATAATTAATCAATCGGTTAGCAAAGAATGAGTTTCTGAGTCATTCTCTTCTGTCCTGAAGACATGGTTTACCAGGTACTGGATCTTGGCACTTCCTGACAGAAAAGACGGCATGTGGACTTTGTAATTCCATGGTAGTATGGTGATTTTGAAAGGAACACAAGTGAATTATGTTGCCTGGAGTTTGTTTGTCAGAAGAAATATTGTTGGAGTGTGTGTGTGTTGGTAGGTTGTTAAGAACTGTTTCTTCCATGTCAAGTAATTTTTGAAAGTACATGAAAAAAAATCGAGATCATTCAGTCAACAGCCTTGCAGATCTGAGCTGCGTCCAGAAGAGAATCCTCACGTGGCTGAACAGATACCCCTCCTCTGTGTCCTCCACTAATGTTGGCTGTCCGCTCAAGCAAGATGACCACTGGAGGCCCGCGAATGTCCTAGACAGGTATTTTTCTCTGCCCTCACATCATCACAAAAAAGGGAGCTTCCTAAATTGAGTTTTATTGAGAACGAATATTCAAAATACACATTACCATTCTAAAGGTTCTGGAAGGTTCTATGCAAATGTTCTTATTTATTTTTGTTGACATATTGTTTTCCAGTGTATCATCTCTAATTTTTTATAACATATATTAACAACCCAGGGACTTTTAGTTAGGCTTTATCACCCCAAATGGAAAGAAACCTCCATCCACTAGCCACCTAACCAAAGCTACTGATTAAAAAAAAAAAATCAACATTTTACTTTAAAATATTTATAAATTTATCAGAAGCAGTTAAAAATAATATACAGTGGTCCCATGACCCTGTTACCTAGTTTTCCTCAATGATAACATCTTGCAAGGATCTTGAAATCATGTCAGGATATGAGCGTGGTTATAGTACATATGTTGTTTTCAGATTTTCTCACGCTTACGTGTCCCTGTGTGTGTGCATATGTGTGTGCACGCAGTTTTCTTGTGGATGTGGTTTCCGAAGCCTACACCACCGTCAAGGCACTGCGCATCTCCAGCACCACCAATCCCTGCACTGTCCATTTACAGCCGTGTGCTCTGGCCCCCATCCACCCCTAGCCCCAGGCAGCTGCTGGTCCACTGTCCATTTCTAAAACGTTGTCATCCCAGAAATGGGATATAAAAGGAACCCTATAGTACATAGCCTTGCAAAATTGTCTTTCTTTGTAAACACAGTTCCCTTAAGACTCATCCCCATCCATTGCGTCAAGACTCCATTGTATTTCTGGGCGGGGCTCTGCCTCAAGGATGTACCACCGCTCAACCCGGAGGTCATCTGGGCTGTCCCCAGGGTTTGTCAGTTGTTAGGAAAGATGCTCTGAGGTTAACTGGATATTTAGTTTCACAGGAAACTGGCAAACAGCTTCTCCCAGAAGCCCCGCCATTTTCAAACCCACCAGCAATGCAGAAGAGACCCAGTTCCTCTCCTGCCTACCCCACCAGCACCCACCGCGGTCACTGTTTCTTATTTTAGCCACTCCAACAGGTGAGAAGTGATGTCTCACTGTGTTTCAATTTGCATCTCCTTAAATAATGACAGCAAACATTTTCTCTTGTGCTTTTTTGCCATCTCTCTGTCTTCATGGCCCATTTATATTTTTTGGCATTTTCTAATTGGATTGTTTCTTTTATACTGCTGGGTTTGAGGACTTCTTTTTATACAGTTGGGATAAGTCATCTGTCAAATGCATGGTGTGCAGACATACCCTCCCATTTTACATTTTCATTGTCATAATACAATCCTTCACAGAGCAAAATTTTACATTCTGATGAAGGCGAACGTATAATCTTCCCTTTTATGGATCCAGCCTTTGATATCCGTGCCCAAGATCTTCATGCCTAACCCTATATCCAAATGCATATCCCCTATTTTTTCCTAAATGTTTGATAGTTTTGTATTTTGCTTTTAGGCCTGTGATTTTGTATAAGGTATAGTCTGTCTGTCCTGCCTGGAGGTCGCTCCAGCATTATTTGTTGAAAGTCTGCTTTTTCTCCATTAAATTGCTTTTGCACTTTTGGGAAAAGTCAGCTGGACATATTTGTGTGAGTCCATTCCTGAGTTCTGTACTCTGTTCCATTATATGTGTGTCTGTTCCTGCACCAGGCCATGCCCTCCTCAACACCATAGACAAGCCTTTATATCTTGATTCCTCGTGCTTTATTCTTCTTTCTCAAATATAGTTTTAGCTGTTCATAGACCTGTAACTTCACATACTAATTCTAGAAAAAGTGTATCTATGTACCTTGCTGGAATTTTGAAAAGGGTTGCATTAAAGATAAGAATCAATTCAGGCAAATGAGTCTTTTCCTAAGATAAGTCTCCTAATCCATGAACATGGTATGTCTACCCATTTGTTTAGAAATATCTGTCCACTTATTTAGGACTTCTTTGCTTTCTTTCATCATCATTTAGCAATTTGCAGCATACAGACCCTTACATGATATTTTAGTAATTCATGTTCTTTGGCACAATTGTAAATGATATTGTGGTTTTAATTTTGGTTTCTGCCTGTCCTTTGGTAGTATTTGGGAGTACAACTGGGTTTTGTGTGTGTTGATCTTGTGTTCTGCAGACTTGCTGAACTGACTTCCCTATTAGGTCTGGGAGTTAGTAGAAAATCTTTGGGATTTTCTACAAAGACAATCGTGTCACCTGCAAATAGAGGTGTTATATTTCTTCTTTTACAAAGGTATGATTTTTATCTCTTTGACTTACATTATTGGGCTAGCACAATGTTGAATAAGATTTGTGAGTGCAAACATCCTTTCCTTGTTTCTGTCTTAGATAGAAAGTGTTCATTATTTTACATTAAGTATGATGTTAGCTGTAGGTTTTATTTTTGTTTGTTTTGTATTATTTTTAAAATTAACCTTGTATTTTATTTTTTTATTTATTTTTTAAATATTTTATTTATTTGAGAAAGAGAGAGAGAGAGAAAGAGAGCATGAGTGCGAGGAGGGGCAGAGGGAGAAGCAACTCCTTGCTGAGCAGGGAGCCTGATGTGGGGCTCCCTCCCAGGACCCTGGGATCATGACCTGAGCCAAAGGCAGATGCTTAATTGACTGAGCCACCCAGGTGACTTAACCTTGTATTTTAGAACAATTTTAGATCTACAGAAAAATTGTGAGGATGGTACAAAGACTCTGTATATGCCTCACACAATTTTCCCTATAATCAATGTTTTACATTAATATGTTACATTTGTTACAATCGATGAACCAATATTAATATATTCTTATTAACTAAACTCCATAATTGGTTCTGAATTTTTCACTTTTCTCCTAATGTATTTTCTCTGTCTCAGGATCCCATCCAGGATACCACATTACAGTTAGTCATCCTGCCTCTTTAGGCCCCTCTTGGCTGAGACATTTCCTCAGAATTTCCTTGTTTTTAATGACTTCAGTGGTTTTGAGAAGGACTGGTCAAGTATTTGGTAGAATGCCTGAAATTTGTCTCATCTTTTTCTCAGCTGAGACTGGGGTTATGGATTTGGGGAGGAGGACCACAGAGGTAAGGTGCCATCTCCAAAACATCATATCACATTCTGCCAACACAACTTCCTGGCATTGATGTTGACCTTTATCCCCTGATAGAGGCATGTCTGCCATACTTCTCCACTATTAAGTTCTTCCCCTCCTCCTCCTCCATCTTCTCTCCCTCCTCCCCCTCCTTCCTTGTCTGTCCCACTTTCCATCATGTCCTCTTTGGAAGAAGTCACTCTGCATAGCTCAAACCTATGGAGTGGGGAGTTATGCCTCACCTCCTGAGAGCAGAGTATTTACATAAATTATATAGAATCCCTCCTCATGGGAAGTTTGTTTTTTCTACCCTCATTCATTTATTTATTTACTCATTTGTGTGTAGACTGGTGGATATCTACTTTATACTGTGGGTTATAACACAACATTATGTTATTCATTCCATCGCTCAGATTGTTCCAGTGTTGGCCCTTGGTGCTCTTCCAGTTGGCCCCTAAGTCCTTTCACATACCTCCATTTATCTTTTGAACACTTCATCACTTTTTGAAACAAGATGTTTCAGACTTAGTTTGTATTATTTCCTGCCCCAATCCTAGGGCCAGTTACTTATCCAACAAGCTCTGTTCCTTTACTGGAGAATGGTATTGAAACCAAGCTGGGCTCTTGGTGTGCACATTGCTATGGGTACCCTTGCTCCTGGATCTTCTCAGCTGGCAAAGCAAGGGAAAATGTGTGACTAGCCCATGTGTATATGCACGTGTCTATAAATATCTGTACCTATGTCTAGCAGAACCCCAGTTCAAACTAATTCCTCTTATCGATGCAGTACCACACAGAGCATTCTAGCTTCCATGTCCTCAGCTTCTTTATCATCTCTTTTTCATCTTGCACCTGGGTGATTATTTTAAAATTCCTCTTCAGTACTGAGTGAAATTTAGGAACTAAATTTAATTATGATTTGTTCTGGAGAAGCCGCTCAACCTCCCCCATTGTGTTGGCAAACTCCCTTGTAGAGATGCAGAGAAAGTAGCTCACTTAAAATTGTGTTTCCTCGGGATTTAGCAGATATCTTATATGCCAAAAACATTCAGAAAGCCATGGTGAATATTTTAAACCATCCAGATTCTGCTGTGTGACCAAGAGTAATCATGCCACATCTTTAGTTTCCAGTGGTGTTTTCTGCATAATAGAGGATAGAATTTTATATCCTTTAAAGACTCAAACACTTACACATTCCATGGCTCAAAGTCAAGATCATCTGAGGAATGAAAACTGATACCTAAGACAGGAAATTTGGAAGCAAGTTTCACAAGGGACAAGTTACTGAGGCATAATCAAGTAGCCAAAGCTTTCTTTTCTTACTGAGGTAAAAAGTCACCTAAGACTAGGGAGTGATTGTGGTGTGTGTGTGTGCCTGCGCGTGCGCACACGCCCACACATGCACACGTGTGAGCACCTGTGTGTGTGTGCATGAGTACCTTTTCATATGAGAATTCCAAAAATAAAAAAAACTGTTTTTGTAAGGCAGAGTGGGTGCTCCTAGGGCCAGAGTCTAGAGCCTGAGCTATGCCTGGAGAGAAAGGGTATTTTCTTCAGGCAGAAAGACTGACTACCAAGCCAGCTGAGCCCAAAGGATCCTAAAAAACCTATATTCTTTTCTTTCCACCATTTTCTCTCTTTTTTTCTCGTTTCCCACTTCTCATTAGATAATTATTTCATTATTTTGTCACATGTACTTGGTACATTAAATTACCTCACAGAGAAAGCAAAATTATAAAAATAAGATTTTTACAAATTTGGGGAATGTTTACCACTCCACCCTTCAATTCCTTATCCTTTGCATTTCAAAATCAAAAATGCAAAAGGCAAAAATAAACTATTGGGACTGTATCAAAATAAAAAGCTTCTGCACAGCAAAGGAAACATTCAACAAACAGAATGGGAGAAGATATTTACAAATGACATTTTGATAAAGGATTAGTATCTAAAATATATAAAGAGGTAATACAACTTAAGACCCAAAAACCAAATAACCCAATTAAAAAACAGGCAGAAGATATGAATAGACATTTTTCCAAAGAAGACGTACAGATGGCCAAGAGACACATGAAAAGATGCTCATCATCACTCACCATCAGGGAAATACAAATCAAAAGTACAATCAGATATCACCTCATATCTTCAGAATGACTAAAATAAAAAACACAAGAAACAACAAGTGTTGGTGAGGATGTAGAGAAAGGGGAACCCTCTTACACTGCAAACTGGTGCAGCCACTCTGGAAAACAGCATGGAGGTTCCTCAATAAGTTAAAAATAGAACTACCTTATGACCCAGCAATTGCACTACCAAGTATTTATGCCCAAAATACAGAAACACTAATTCAAAGAGATACATAAACCTTGATGTTTATTACAGCTGTATTTACAACAGCCAAACTATAGAAACAGCCCCAATGTCCACTAATAGATGAATGGATAAAGAAAATGTGGTATCTATTGGGCACCTGGGTGGCTCAGATGGTTAAGCATCTGCCTTCGGCCCAGGTCATGATTCCAGGGTCCTGGGATCGAGTCCCACATCGGGCTCCCTGCTCCTTGGGAGCCTGCTTCTCCCTCTGCCCGCCCCCCCTCTGTCTCTCATGAATAAGTAAATAAAGTCTTTAAAAAAAAGAAAATGTGGTATATAGATACAATGTAATATTATTCAGCCGGCAAGAAAATGAAATCTTGCCATTTGGAATGAGGTGGATAGAACTAAAGGGTATTACACTAAATGAAATAAGTCAGTCAGAGAAAGAAAAATACCATATGATTTCACTCTTATGTGAAATCTAAGAAACAAACAAACAAAAAAAAGCACAGGAGAAAGAAAAAGTGGGACGCAAACCAGGAAACAGACTCTTAACCATAGAGAACACACTGATGGTCACCAGAAGGGTGGGGGGTGGGGGGTATGGGTGAAACAGGTGATGGGGATGAAGGAAAAACACTTGTCATGATGAGCACAGGGTGTTATATGTAAGTGACTGTATTGCACACCTGAAACTACTATAGCACTGTATGGTAACTAACTGGAATTTAAATAAAAACTTAAAAAATGCAAAAGGCAGCAATAGAAATTAGAAGAAAGGATTACTGGCAGTACTGACTTCATGGGAATGTTCTTCATTCTGTGTATGCATATCCTAAGGTTCATTTCATTGTTAAGCAATGATTTGGAGAATAAACTGAAGGAATTAAATACTTCCCAGTATATTCTAGCTCCACTTGCCTTAGGACTGAACAAAACGGTTTACATTTCTCAGATGTGGTTAAAAATCTCTACAGATTATATAGATTCTTTAAAAATCTCAGTGACCATCACTATATATTGTACATGAAAAACATGGCCCTTCTATATTCTGAATAGGAATTTGCAACAAAACCAAACCCCGTGATGACTTCTTGGCTTCCTCCCCATTGACTGTCATGAGGCTTACCTCTGAGAGTTGCAGACACCTCACCATCAGACAGGACATGACAGCCCAGGGGTCCCTGTGTGTGAAGGTCCCCCTGACTCCCCAGCATCCCCCTGGGGGACTCAGTGCTCACAACTTGCTATGTCTCATGACTGGGAAGGAACTTGGCTCTCCAGCACCAGCAGCTGGAGGCCAGGACAACCTCATATAAACCTTGTGGCTGTGAAGCGGGTCCAAACAGATGGGGGCCTTCTGGGAGGGAGGGGGGAAAAACATTGACCAGACAAACCCTTGTGTGCACTGCAGATATCCTTCTCACAGGAGCAAGAAAAGGAAGTGAGACCAACTCTGCATGATGTGGGGCTCCTGGCCACCACTTGGTCCCTGGGGGACAGGGCATCGAGTCCCCCAGTGCCATCCTCCACCTTAGCTTCAGTGGCTGTGGGGACAAACCACAGGAAGCTGGACCAGGGCTGCACCAGGTGTGGCCTCACGGGCTCCTGTTGCCAAGGCAGTTGGTCCTCTCTGAGCCCATGTTCCCAGTGCTTGATCCTGAGGGCCTTCTGACACACCCATGGTCATTTCTTCCTTATAGACAAGGACTCTGATGCTCTGAGAGGTTAATGCCTTAGCCAAAGGGGTTCACAAACCATCAGCCATGGAACAGAGCGCCTGACTGATCTCTGAGGCCACAGACCATGCTTGGGTCCAGTTACCAAACTTGGCAGCAGGGTGGGCTGTGTCACACCCACTCCTGAGTATACTCTTGGGCTCATGTAGGGAGAGGACACGGAGTCCGTAGGCTGAACAACTGTGTCCATGTCTGAGGACAACAACTGCTGTCCACGTGGTCCAGTGCTCTTTCCTGTCTTCCCAGTGATGACCCTCTCCTTCCCTCTTTTGTGTCTCTGCTGACTCTCAGCCACTCAAGACTTGGTGTTCGTACCAGACAAGCAAGCAGTTGGAGACCCTGTCCCTACCAGGCCAAGAAAGGGCACATAACCAAGGTCTGGGTAATTTTGGGCATTGGCTCCATTGTTATGGTCACTAGATACACTTTGGGACCATGACCAAGGCTGGACGAAACTTCATCCTTGCCTAGGACTTAAATATGGATTCAACTCTTCTCTTTCCTGTGGGGTGGCTGTGTGTCTGGAATGAGTATAGCAAGGAAGCACCTTCTTCCATCCCCGTGTGGAGGAAGGTCATCTGCCCTGGACAAGGAGGAGGGGGAAAGGCAGTGACAAAAGGGAAAGTGGGGTCAGTGCTCCAAATGGCAGCTCTGAGAGCCTGGGCTGTCCTGTCCTCAGACTCATGGGTTGATATATGTCCTTTGTTGTTTGTTTTTATTTGCTTGACCTAACTTGATTTGGGATTTCTTACAGCCAGAGTCCTCTCTACTGTAAGTTTTACAGAAGCAATGCTGAGGTCAGGGTTGGAAATGAAAACACTGGTAACACAGATACTAAGATCCAGAAGTCTGGAGGTATGTAGGACATTGGCAAATGGGACGGTCAACTTTGAAACCTGGAGTTCCTGAGGACTCCTTCAGCCCTAGATGCTGCTGGACGGTGGTTGGTCTACCTGGCAAGTGGGGTAAACAGAAGGTTTCAAGGTGATAAAGACTTTTGCCTGTAAATTATTGAGTGCATCCTTAGAATTGCTTTACTGGGACGTTCCTCTTGATTAATTGGCCATGGCGTGGTCCTTGAAGACACAGAGGATGGGCAGCAGAATGGGCTCTTCATTCTGGCTGTGGAAAATATCATTTCAGCTAGGGCTTTGCAGAAAGCAGAGAAATGTTTGGAATTTCACTTGCATTTCCATGGCACCAAATGACAAGGTGGCCATCCTGCCAGTTTGTCTCGGGGGCACCTCGGGCTCCCAGTTGCAATGGCCACAGAGATGAATGGTGCCTCCCGCATGAGTCCCTTTGGTTTCTGCAGTGACAGCATGTTAGGCATGGCAGGTCCGTCCGCATCTGAAGTCAGCCGGCCCCAGATGCTGAGCACATGTGGCTTCCCTGGGCATTTGGTGAAACCCACGTGTCCTTCTCAGCTTTGGGGTTTGGAGAGGGAGAGAAAGAGCCCCAATTTGCTAGACTTTTGCTGTTACTGAGGCTGCCATTTGAATAGGGTTTTAAATATGTATCTAACATAACAACTGGATTAATACCAGTATGTTGAAAGATAAACCAATAGCCAAATATATCCATTAATTTTTAAATGTTTATAGCACAAACATAATTGTAATTGAAAACAACCTCACTGAAGAGAGAAAAATAATTCTTATGCCCCAAGCAAGACACACACATTGACACACAAAAATAAAAAGCTTAAGCTTTTCTTTCCCCCAAGAACATCTGGTTCACAGTACCCTAAAAGAAAATTTGGATTAACCTAGAAATTACGTGTGCACCATATACAAACCATTGATTAAAATATATTAAAATCAGTAAGTCTCATGGAAAGGTACAATATGTTTTACTGCATACAAATTTGTGTAAGAATATATGGAAAGTGGGAAAAATGGTTTCTCTCTATCCTATGTCATCAGAAATTATAATAAGTCTGTGCGACTTCAATGTCCTTGCTCTGCCCTCTGCAGACCATCCCATTTGCCATCCCTCTGTGTGGCTGTGTACAGAAGTGCATCATGGGAGCATGGACGGCTGGAGGCGGCTCCCCATAGCAGCCACTGCCATCAAAGAGAAGACTGTGAGCAGTTCTGGTCTTTGACTTTTGTCTTGTGCAGCAACCTGACTATCTTCACTGTGCCAGTAGCTGAATCCTGACTATAAGTCTAAACCGTGAACCCTAAGAATCTGGCCCCAGACCTCGAGTGTGTTCTCCTTCTCCCCACCTAAAGCTCTCTCAACTCCAGGAACCACAGATCAGTCTAAGGGCTCTTAATTCTTCATCAGAAAGACACTTAATTCCAACCTATCAACACTGCCTGGAAAGCCCGCATCTCTGGTGGCCATGTTAGCCTCTGTGCCACACCGTGCACAGCTCCACTCTCAGAAGGGAGGACCTGAGGTTTATGGGCACACGGTGGGAGGACTTGCTCTAAAGGATGTCTCTCTCCCCGTTGACGTTAATGATGGACACCCAGCCATAACTAAGTGGGATCAGGCTCTGTAAGATCAGCGAGAAAGGCATGGGAATAAGATTTTTCTCTTTTAGAAAAAGCCAAGTAAGAGAAAGTGCTAGTTCTCAGACATTTAGGTATATCCAGCTCAAAACACATAGCCTCCCACATCTCGTCTCTCTTCCTTCTCAGAATAAAATACCCAAATCAATATCCTGTGATAGTGTCTCCCTCCCGCTCCCTACAACATCACAAAGGAAACTGTTAATCACCAGTCTTGTTTCTTATGATACCTTTAATCTGTGTGTCTTAGACAATGGAATTTCAGAGACCGAGAAGTCCAAATAATCAATTATTTAATAGTAATATGTATCAGGACCCACAGAACCAGGACCTAATTATGAAAAAGTTTTTATGTCTAGAACACAGTGAATGTTTTGTGACTCATTTTGTCTTTCCCAGACAAGGGCAATGTACTGGAGAATGAATGGCATATAATTATTTTTTTTAATTCCAGAAAATTTCCTTGATGTTCATAAATAATCTATTCGATCACTTTAGCAAAAGGGAAATGTTAAAGTGATGGAAAACACCGCTCACCTAGACTTGTCTGTGGTCTTTAAATCATTCTCTACTCCATTCCTCTTGCTGACATTTGGAGATGATTTTAATTAAGGGCCCTTGACAAGGTACCATAGTCATTTAAAATTACTGGCTCAGGAAAATCTTTATAAAGATGGCTTTAAAGAGTTCAGAAATCCCAGTAGTTCTCAGTATCAAGAGGGCGTGCCATAAAATTGTAAATGAGTGCATGCACTAGCAGAGGTTATAAAGTGCTGTTGTTTTTCTGGTTTGACATTTCATAGATTCCAAGTGGGCCTAGCTCAGTGGCATAACATAAATCACAGAACAGATCTAAATATTGTAAAATGTGAATGTAGGAGCCTTTTGGAGGCTATGAAGTTAATAGTAATCAGTAAGTATTCTAATAGTATGAGTTATTGCTAACATCATAATTACCATGGAAAATAGTATTTTTTTACAGCCGAGGAGCACCAAAAACTAATTGCCAGAATGATTATAAAAGCTATGAATTAATAGATCAATAGAAATTGTGATGATTGTTTTAACAGTGAGACAAAAGCATCTCTTGTGTTAAAACAACAGCCTAAAAGCATGATCAACCTTCTTTTATCATGATAAAAATAATTCCTTTTAACAATAGGCTAACCAAAATGATCCCAGACTTAGGTTTTCATTATGCCTTCTCCTGACCAGAAATCACTTCCTTGACCTCTGTGCTTCCTATGATTGCCATGATCTCTAACCTTTAACCCTTAACCTGTGACCTTTGTAGTATAAAGTTTGGGGTAAATTCCCTCCTGTACCAGAATATAAGCACTTTCAAGGTGAAAGCATTGTTTTATTAAGCTCCAAGAATCTCATCTACTGAAAGTCAACAAATGAGACATGATTTGACTTGACTCCAAAGACCTGGATGATTTCCCCTGTGTCGGATGCACCTGCGGCATTGCTGGACACTGAAGAGGTGGCCATGGGCAGGGTGCGATATCAACTCAGACGTTCTAGAAGACGCAAGGTAGAAACTAAGAAATTAGAGTTTATAAGATGGAAGTCATAAGTCATCGAATCTTTCTGTATGGCTCAAATTGAGTTTACTGAACATACTAAATTCAGTTTCATACGATATAATTCACAGATTCAGAAGTTAATCGTATGTCAATTGGTTTGAATGTCACCCTTGCAGAATTTTGTCTGAAAATACCTGACTAATGCATAGGGTTGTGCACTAGGGTTCTCCATATCAGATCATTCTCACCCACATGCTTTACTTCATGTGTCCGTTCATTTGAACGTTCAGAAATCACGGGATGAACGGACACCATCATGTACAATCTAACAAATTGGTGGTTTGAGAAAACACAACTTACTTTCACTCTTCCAAAAGAATTATATATTCGTAATTTTTTATTGCACTTATTTTTAAATAATCATTTAAAACTCCCTTTCCAGAAAAAGGCAATGACGTTGACTTCAGGGAACAGATCCCTTCAGTGTGGCCTGGAAACAGACGTTGCAGAGACGCTTGGTGACTGGGGCTTCAGTGACTTAGCCAAGGGCAACAGGCAGAAGGCTTCTCCCTGCATGATCCGGGGCAGGGCCAGAGCCACAGACAGCGGCAAGGCTTCCCTGTGTCCCCCAAGCGGTGGGCTCAGCACGGGTGGCATGTGCAGCCCCTTCCCATCTGGGCACCAAAAACAATTAGCTCGGAGCAAAGACGAGCCCCGGGCCAGGTTTCATCTTTAGATCCAAACTGTTTACATTGTGCAAGTGTAAACAGACATGGGATCCCAAGCCCTCTGATGTAATGTGTGAGGGTTATTATTACTCCTATTATTAACATGAGTGTGCTCAGAAACCCGAACTACAAAAGGAGGGTGTAATAAAATGGTATATTTAGTAAGAAGGAAGTATTTGAATATGAGATGCATTCCTTGGCGATTTCTTTATACACCGTAGTAACTCCTGCAAGACGGCCTCCTCGTTCCACGTGATCTCTCCAGAAGGCAGACTTCCTCAGAAACATCTGCCCCCATTATCCGCCAGTTTTTTTGTTTGCCATTCTCTCCCATTTTTTATCCCTCACTCCGGAAACCACACAATGACATTCTGAAGGACTTTGAAATATCTATTTTATATCAAAACCCACAACTTTCATTCTATTTTTGAGCGTGCTTAGTGTTCCCTCTGTGGCCTGGGAGCCATTCAAGTCTCAAAGAATCATGAAGTTTTAGTGTTCACAAGAAAACCTGGTATATGCCCCCCAAATCCCTCACCTCACAGACTTCTCAAGCTCCGGAGGGTTCCCGGAGCCTGGGGAGAACAGTGAGGCCCAGACTAGGCCGTCCTGCCCCCCACGATTCTGCCCCTGTCCTGGGCACAGAGACTGATTCAGGGTACCCACTGAGGCACAAACAGAACTACCCCCCCCCGGGGAAATCTGCAAGCGTGAGATGTCCTCTTTCCCTTATTAAAAAAAAGGTAGTAGAAAGGAGGGTCTCCAGGACTCAGAAGTACCATTAACAACACCCAATAGAAGCAAAATGCAAAACTATTAGATTTATGACAAGAAGCACGTGCTCGTGTGTGTGTGTGAGAGAGAGATGTGATTCGCACACTCGCCTTTGGGCAAACACGCTGCTGATATCCCTCTCATCTCTGAGAGGCATCCTCCACCGTTCCACAGGGAGCAATACTCTGGTTTTCTGCTTGGCAATGCACTTCCCAAATATAGTTTAATGTCAGGAAAATTCTTGCTTTTTTTTTTTTTTTTTTTTTGAGAGAGAGAGAGAGAGATGGGTCTGACATGAACTGAGAAAGGCTAGAATCTGGGATCACCGACCTGTTTTTGTCTGTCCTGCATGGTCTTTATCCTATAATTTTTCCCTAGCTTTTTACTGATACTAAAAACACATGGGAAGCCTGACTGAGCAACCCCTGCAGGCAGGACGTGATGCTTACGCACCCCTGCACTGTGCTAATCTGGAGGTCACGGGTCCCCGTGGAGAGGGGCGAAGGAAAACACAGCCGTGCACGTCCAGTGCTCTCAACACATACACATGTATTAAAATATGCCTTTAATGTATTTCTTGGTAGATTTATGCATTTCTTTTGTCCTGGTATGTTTGGAGTAAAAGTATAAATTCTTATTTAGACAATCGAAAATTGGGCCAATACAACTCAAACCGGTGATGACTGTAAAGACTTGCTAAGATCTGGTCACAAAATACTAAAGATTTAGAACATTTAGCTAAGCATATGGTCATAGAGTGACACTGAAGCATGTTTAATCGCAGAATCATTGCTTTAAATACGAAGCCTCATGTTTTGTCCATGCAAGACACTTTTCCAAACTCGACTGAAGCGTCCTCTAGAAACATTACCTGTTGTTCATGATGTAAACCCCATCAAATCGTTTCAGATTAACATAGAGCAGTAATAAATATTCCTCATTATTTTGTTTAAGAATTGTTAATAAATCATATTTTGAAAAAGCGAAATAATGTGTCTTGTAACCTGTATGAAACCCAATGAATGTGTGGTAAACCCCGCAGTTGTAGGTAGATGGAAAGTACGAACCAAGTGTTGGGGTACGGGAGGTATGGTGCGAGCCAGCAATAAATGGGGAGAACTTCACAAATGAACTGAAAAGTCTCTAGTTGTTTCTAAGAGTGGATCACAACTCACCTTTCAGGGCACACATTTCCCTGTGTCACTGAGGACAGCGAGAAATGCGGTGCTTTGGGCACCATGAGGCATTCTGAACCCCTGGGCACAGTGCATCTTTGAAGCATCTCTCTGTTTGGGGTGCGTGATCAGCGGGGGCTGAGGGTGTCCGCTCAACACCTTCTTTCACGTCTAAGAAGCAGGTGAACGTGGGCATGAAGTTGCTGAGGGTTAGCCTACTTAGTGGCAAAGCCTCATATGTCCAAGGGGGGTCTGATTTTGGTTGACGCCTCCATTTTATTGCAGGAAAGGAAAAGGGGCAGTTTTTCTTCCAATGATATTTGTTAGAAAAATTGAAGACTTATACTATGAAGGTGCAATGAGGGGAGCGTTTGAAAGTGTGCAACGGGGCAACAGGCTGTTTGAACCCTATCCCAACTTCACCCACCGGATGGTCTGTTGGACAATGATTAGCCCAGATATTTCAGGCGCTGTAAGTATTACCACAAAATGAGCTAAGTCAAGAGTCACCAACCCCAACTTTTCAGCGTCACTTGCTAGGTGGCTTTTGGGATAGGGTTTCCGCAGACTGTGATGATTTGTGGCTGCACTGTGATGTTTATGGGCTCAATAAAGAGAAGGTTCTAAAAAGATTATAGGCACTGAAAAAGGAAATATAACCTTTTCTTTGGGAGAATGGAGGAAAACAGACTAAACATTTTTGGAATTTCTTGCCTGCCAAGAAGAGGTGATGATCCCCCATAGACATTCTCACGTGTTTTATATCCTCCACAAAAGTCTTCAAGGAGAGGAATAAAAATTCCAGATAGAAAACAAACTACCTTCTCCCTTCATCAGGACCCTGATGCACCTTGCCGGACTCCTTCCACCAAGAAGGACCCCTCACCGGACACGAGTCTGACATGGCACATCTTGACTTGATTTGTTGTCTCTGCAAAAGCACCAATATCCTCTTCATTTTCTGGAATAATGAACATTTTCATGGGAATTAAATGAAAGTGTTATTAACTTGGATGTACTGATTGTCCCGACAGAGGACTCTAAACAGGGATTGGAGGATATTTCTCCCCACGTGGGTGCCCCCCCTTGTAATGTACAACGCATGTCCGGCAAAATGCAACCCGTGTGGTCTTACTCTGGAAAAGTATTCCAGAATGAACTTTTGGACTTTAATAGGGAAAAAAAGAAGACTGAATAAGTTAATTGTGCTAGTATTGGGGATAGTTCAGTTTGGGTTTGCTTTGACAGTGGGCTGTGGCTGGAGCATGTCCCGTCTTCCCGAATCAGATGGTATCCCACGAGAGACCCATGACCGACCTTCCTCAGCCTGCCTGATGGGGTCTCTGCATGTGCATACCTCTCTTCTAGACAACTTCTGTCCCAAGACGGGCGCTCAGCTTACTCCCGTCTATATGTTCCTGTGCTCCTGATTTAACGTAGGTATTGAATAAATGTGTGCACTCAGCTTACTCCTGCCATATGTGTTCCCAAATAAATGCGTGCTTGGCCGCTGTTTGCTGTTTTCTGCCCACATATTCCTAACCCATTTCTGTTTTGTATAATTTTCCTTTTTATGTACGTGTACTAGTGCAACCTGAGAACATGTGTTTGACTAAAACCAAAACAGCTCTACTGATAAATAAAAAAAATAATTTTAAGTTATTGTGTCCCAGTTTCATTAGCATTTTTATTTTTCTTTATTAATGATGCACAAGGTCATGTTAGATCTTACAATTTGTGTGAGTTATATTTGATGGAATACCGTGTGCCTCTGGATTAAAATATTTAATATTTTATATTAATATAAAATATTAATAATTAAGATGTATGTGCTATTATTCCCTAAGTAACCACACTGTCTAGTTAGAATGTTTCTTGCTGACATTATAACTCTGCTGTTTATGTGTCACAGAATCACATGCCGTAAGTTTGTCCATGAATGTCTATCCATATTACGAGATTAGACAGGAATGGCAGGAGGGGTCTGTAACATGATGTGGAGAAACAGTAAGGTGCCTTTTTTTTTATTAGTTTCAGGGGTAGAGTTCAGCGACTCATCACTTACATACAACACCCAGTGCTCTTACATCACGTGCCCATCCCCCAGTTACCCCACCCAACCCGCCTCCTCTCCAGCAACCCTCAGTCTGTTGCCTAGAGCCCAGAGGACTTCCACAGCTGGGGCCCTCAGGGGCACAGCAGAGCCCTTAGTTCTCCAGAGGCTGCAGGATGGGGACACAGTGCAGCTCTGAGATCGGAAGGCACCACGCACCGCCCGGAAACTGGGCAGGAGCCGAGCAGCCCGCAGAGGAACTGAGGGCGTCAAGGAGCAGTGAAGGGTAGGCCACAACCCGCAGAGGGAAAATAGTGGATCCATGTCCTCATTGAGGAAACTCTGCTTTCAACAGAATGAAGTTCCAAGTTCAGAGTTCTTTACTCAGAGTCAGGCTTTCCTCCTGGCTCGGCTCCTCCCTCCTCCTCCCTCCCCTCCTGCCCTCTGCTTTTCAAAACAAACTGGCTGATGCCTTGACTCAGGACTTTTGGAGGGTGAGCCCTCCTCTCTGCCTCCCTCTGGCTCCCTGGAGCCACCCTGCTGGACCAGGCACCCCCTCCCGGTACCCGGTCTGTTGGGGGCACGTGGACTCGGCCTGTGCTCAGCTCGGCGGAGAGGGCACCTCTCCTGAAATCCGCAAGCACCTGTCCGGGAGCCGTGCCTCCCGCTCGCGGACGTCCCAGACCGGCATGGCAGAGGGTGCCGCTGCCGGAGAATCCCGCTGGAGTCTCAGGGCCCCGCAGCTGCAACCCTGCCCAAGCCTGAGCCTGGAGGGCACAGCCTTCTGTGGCTGTCAGGTGGGGCCACTCCCAGCCCAGCACCCACCCCACGCAGGGCCCCGTCCTGCATCTACCACTGACGCTGCCTCCCCTTTGCTCTCCTTCCTCCCACGAGAGCCCTTCCTCCTGCCCTCACGTCAGATCCTAATCCACGTCACTACCCACAGACACTGCCTCATTCCCAGGGTCTCTGGTGCTCCCACCCGAGCTCCGCAGCTGCAGCCGTTGGGATGCTGGGCCTGCAGGTCGGGGGGCAGGTGTTTGGGTTGGGGGGGCACACCGCAGCCTGTTGTCCTGGGGGTGCTAGACGATGGGGGCGTTTGCTCTGCAGCAGCGTGGCTCCCCGCTGAGGGGAGGGACTTGGCACCCCACCCCGTCCTCCCTAGTTCCTGCTCACTCAGAGGAGCCCCAGTTCATGGCTCCAGGAAGCTGTGAAGACAAAGCTCTGGGCGCAGTGAAGACAACTCACTGGGGACAGGGGCAGCTAGAGGAAGTTGGGCTCCAACATCACCATCTGTGCTGTGGAGACCCTCCCTCCTGGAAACGGCCAAGGGCAGGGGTGCAGGGGTCTCCCAGGACCACCCCAGTTCTCAGCCAGGCCTCTGAGAGATACTTCCCAGCACAGCGTCTACCATCAGGCCTCAGAGGCCCTGGGACGGGGATGCCTTCCCTGCCCTGGCTTCACTCACTGTGGGTGTGCAAGGGAAGCTTTGCACGTGGTCGTAGCAAAACAGACCATTTCTCGTTATTTAAACTTTATTTCATTTTGCTTAAAATAAAATAACATTGAAGAACGTTCTGTTTCCAGACAAACTTGACTCAAAGCCCCCGCCTCTCGTGCATGTGGTTTTGTCTCAGGCAAACCCGGACCGAGTTTCAGAGCCACACTCATCCTGCGAGCACTTTCTGCTTGATGATTTTGCTAACGTCTGGCTTATCCCCCTTCCCTAAGATTCACACACCCAATCCTAGAAATTCATTCCTGCCATGTTTTTCTCCCATCAGACTATGCTTCTGACCGGAACAAAGACTCACGTTCCATTCCAGTTGGAAAGCGGGCGGCATGTCTAGGAGGAGTTCCCTGAACAGGTTGGACTGCGTTTCAAGTGGCTTCGAGAAGTCACTTACCCAACTTCCTTGCTGGGAAACGGGCTGTGAGCAATGGGAACCTGCTCTTGCCTTGGCCCCTACCTGTTGTGAACTCTGAGGTGGCCCACACCTGTGTGCCCACGTGCGGGCCCCAGTGAGGCTTCACCTCTCCTGCACACGGCCCTCGTTGCACCATTCCCACAAGTAACCACCTGTAGACGAGTCTCTATGCAGAGCCCTTATCTGTTGTTACAGTGTATAATCTCCGAGAATGCCCTAATTTCCATCATTCTCTAAGCCTGTCATCACAGCTGAGACAGGCTTATCCCTCTGAACAGATGAGATTAGTCAATCATGTTAAAGTCAAAAGGGGGATTATAATGCCTGTAATACACTGAGTCAAATTAAATGAGTTTTGTTTGTACATCAGAAGATCGTGTTGCTGAGGCTGGAGTATCTTCCACTGGGTATAATAAATTGCCAATAAAACATAAGTGTGTAGGAAAAAACCCTCAAGCAGAGAATATGAACAGAGTAAAGATGGTTGTTTTATCTTTATTTTGTTCTTGTCTGTTCAACCTAGTAAATGGGAGTCTTAATTCCACTGGTGCGTCTCATTTTTAATATCCAGTGGGGACTGAACGAGAAAGCTCCAGCCTTCTGCCAAGCGCTGCTTCAGACTCAGCACCCAGTGGCTATGCAGGACTCGTCTAAAATACAGCTCATCAAGAGATCGGAGAGTTTGGGGGTTCCTGGGCCCACACAAACAGAATATCCCTAGGGCAGATCCACCCCCTACTCTCCCTCCCGCTTAGCCATCTGTTTCTAAAGGCCGTGTCCCATATTATTTGAAGAGGAGAAAATAAGTGCCTGTCTTCAAAAATTCTATTAAGAATTCCCCAGGAAACATCAAGAGACAGACAGGGAGACACGCCACATGTCTTCAGGGCCCATTGCTGGACTGTTATCCTAAACACTTATTAGCATTGGCAAAAGTTGACAGGATCTTTAAAAGGTCACCTATTAGTACGTTGTGTGTCTGTGGTCTTTCCAACATGAGTAGGTGAGAGTCTGCCTGCTCATGTGCGGCCCGTCCCCAACCCCCATAGCTCGGCCCACTTTGGCTCTACTCACGCGAGCTGAGGCCTGCGTGTCGTTCTCCAGTACCTCCCACTGGCTAGACCCAGATGAGCTAGCACCCCCGATGGCTAACTGGTTCTTGTATCACTGGCATCCATGCGAGTGAAGACCTTTCTAAAAACGATGTGGTCTTTGCAAGATAATACAGCAAAGCTAAAGTATTAACACTTTTGATACAAGGAAAGTGGCCTTCCTCCTGGGGAAAATGGGTTCTGTGTGCAAGTTGTGCAGAATTGTTCTTTTCAATTTCAAAGCCTTCTTGTGGTATGAAAGGAGGTGGCAGTCCTTGGGAAACTATGGATTTGAGAAACTTAATTAGGACTTCTGGCTCCCCTGGACGGTAGAGAGCTGGAAGGAGTATCCTCCCTCCCTAACAACAACAAGAGCAAACGTAGGAGATACACACATCCACAGCTTTTGCTTTGAATCCACTGGAGAGCTAATATAAGGCAATCCACCAACTCAAGATCCAAGGAATAACAGTTGTCTAAGGAAGGATGGAACACAATCACTTTTTTTTTTTTTGCCTGGGAGGATGGTGCCAGACACAGGTAAGAAGCCAGTTAAATTTTTGACTGAGCAGTTAAAGGCCAAGTATTGGCTGGTGAGGGGATCCAAGAACCTGGGGCTTGGCATCCGTTCACACACTGTCTTCTGTGCACGCCACTGGGTGTTCACAAAAGAGATGGGGCAAGGTGTGAATCATAAGGAAGCGTCTCAGGAACACATATGTGCAAGAGGGAACTGCATCCAGTTTGGGAAAAGGCGGACAGTGCCCTATATAACGCCACCCGTCCCTCCTGTGGGTCAAAGCTTTAAACCACTGGCGAACGCAGCAAACACTGTCACTCTCAGGGAACTGGTAAAGCCCACTGCAGATTGGGCAGGAGAAATACAAAAATGCCTGCCCTTGTTTAAAGCGAAAACACAGCAATAAAAAGTGTGTATTTCTATCACATGTAAAAGTAAAATATATGAAAAAATAGATAAAGGATTGCTGGGAGGAGTCAAGTGTACAGTGTAGTAATGTCCAGGCACTACATGGAGGCAGCAAAATGTACTGATTAATTAAAAATGTTTAGTGTAAAGATTAGAGCAAATAATAAAAACATTATAAAATGAGTTATACATAATAAACCAATAATGAAGATAAAATGGAATAATAAAAAATACTCAATCCAAATGAAAACAGAATAAAGGAAAAAATGGAAACAAGAGAAGAGATGAACCAAATAGAAACAACTAGCAAGATCATAGATTTTATTCAACCATATCAGTAATTACATTAAGTTGTGGCAGTTTAAATGTATCAACTAATAGAACATATCATATTGGAATAAAAGCAAGACCCAATTCTATGCTGTTTACAAGAAATCCACTTTAAATATAAGACAAAGATTGGTTAAAAATAAAAGGATGGGATTAATCAAAGGAAAGCTGGAGTGCATATATTAATATCAGACAAAGTTGATTTCAGTACAGCACTATTACCAGAGATAAAGTATATTATTTAATGATGAAGGCATCAATTCTCCAAGAAGACAAACATGAAAAAAAAAAAAAAAAAAGACAAACATGAAAGTCCTAAAGGTTTACAAAAATTAAAATAGAGCTTTAAAATACTTAAATAGAGCTGCAAGGAGAAACCAGTAAACCCATAATTATGATTAGGGACTTGGACACTCTTCTCTTAGCAACCGGTGGAGCCTCAATACAGAAGCAGAACCAGCCACCCACAATAGAGAAAAGCTAAACAGCACCATCAGCAAATAGGATTTAACAGACATTTCTAGAATACCACACCCAAAACAGCAGAATACACATTTCTTTCATGTTCATGCATTTATTGTAATAGACCATAGTCTGGTCCCACAAGCCAGTCCTAATAAATGTAGGAGGATGTAAATCATACAAAGTATTTTTTTTACCACAATGTAATTAAATTATAAATCAGTAAAATACTGACTTCTGGAAAATGCTGGAATGTTTGGAAATTAAATAACACACTTCTAAATAAACCATAGGCCAAAGAAAACATCAGAAAAAATTAGAAAGTACTGTGATCTAAATGAAAATGAAAATACAGTCCATTAATCTTCTAGAATGCTGCTAAGGAATCTCTCAGGAGAAACTGATAGCCATGCCCACATATTAGTAAAGCAGAAATGTCTCATCCAATTACCTCACCCTCTACTTTAAGTAATTAGAAAAAAAGAAACAAACAAAATGTGAGGTCAACAGAATAATGGAAATAATAAAGATCAGTGTGAAAAGTGCTAAAGCAGAAAACAGAAAAACAATAAAGAAAATCAAAGGAACTAAAACTGGTTCTTTGAGATCACTAAAATTGTTAAAAATCAAGACAGATTTATTGAGGAAAAAGACAAAGACACAAATTACCAGAATCATAAATAACAGAGGTGACATCACTACAGAGTCTACAGATATCAGATAAGAGAGGGGATATTTTGAGTAACTGTGTACCCATGAACTCAACAGCTTGGATGAGATGGATAAATTTTTGAAGGACACATACTTCATGCAAGAAAAAGAAAAAGAAATGAGTAACCTGAATAGTTCATATCTATTAACAAAACTGAGCTATAGTTTACAATCTTCTCACAAAAAAGGAAAAAAAATTCCACATCCAGATGGCTATGCTGATGAGTTCTATCAAACACTTAAGGGACAAATAATACCAATTATAGACAAACTTTTCTGGAAGATTGAAAAGGAAGGAGTATATTTTTGTTCTTATCCTGTGAGGCCAGCATTACCTGATAGCAGAACCAGAAGAAGATATTACAAGAAAAGAAAACTATAGACGAATATTTGTCACGAATACAGTTGTAAATACCTAAATATAACTGAGTTCAACAATATCTAAAAATGGGTAATACAGCTGACCAATCAAAGATAAAAGTTTAGTTTAATATCCAAAGAGCAGTCAGTGTGATTCACCATATTAGCCAATTTAAAAGGTAGAACAATATGGTCTTCTCAGTAGAAGCAGAGATATTATTTGATAGGAGCTGACATTAATGTATATTGGATTAGCCACCCAGGAATAGAAAGAAGGGAGCTTCCTCCATTGGACAAAAGGCATCTATGAAAAGCCTACTGCTTACACCATGCTCCGTTGTGCAAGACCGTTCATCTGTGTGCTCTGCAAAGGACCCTGTACAGTGTAGACCAGACCCCTCAGTGACTGGATTTATGGCTACATCCTTGTGTATCTGCTTGTGTGGGGCCGCACGTATTTACCAAACAGCTTTTGCTGATAAATGATCAACACGTGAGTGTCCCAGGCCTTGTACATGAGGTCTCTCTGGTTTACTTTTTTAAACCGCACCCATCGGGAACATCGCACATCAAAACCATGTCAAAGAAAGCGGGATTTGCCTTCCCAACAGCAGAGTGAACATCAGCCACATCACTGCCAAACTCAGTAAGAAACATGTTGATATGCTGAGAGCCCCTAACAAGGGCAGAGGCCATTGGCTAAACAAACAGCTAAAGGATGTCTCACAGTAACGGGAAGAGTATGGGATTTTGTGCAAGACAGACAACAGTACTCGCTCTGAGACTCAACATTCTTTGTTACAGAGGGATTTTTTCAAAATAATAAAAAGTCCTTCAGGGTTCACGAGGATGTATATGGAATTCTCAGGAAATAAGGCCAACCAGATACCCTGGTATTGTGATACTGCAGATAAATATTATCTAGTTTGTCTTATGCTTGCATGTTTATACAGATAAGCTCGACTTAAGAAGACCCAAATATGTAAGTTTACCTTTTGAAAATCAATAAACTGGGAATGATCATTTACTTTACAAAAATGAATTTTATAAGCAGTTTTGATTGTTAAGCATTAAGTCACAATTAAATTCCAGGGATATATGAATCACATCAAAAGAGTTCATACATTTTATAGGACTTTGACCACAGAATACTTTATCAATCAGCAAATTTTCTTTGTAGGACAAGCTGTGTTAAAACTTGCATAAACTGAGCTCAAGGTGGGAGCTGCAGAGTGCTGTCTGGGATACAAAATCTATAGATATCCACAGAATCGTCTGGCGAGCACTTTTCTCAGAGTGGTCTCCTGAATGACAGTCCTATGCTTGTTCCCCAGATGCTCAGCAACAAGAGTGGTTGTTGGGCACCCGGCCCCTGGGTGCAGACGACGTGCAGGGCTGCGTACACTTGCTCTCCCTTCACCTGGGGTGTGGGGGATGTCTGGGCAATTTCAGGGAAAGGTAGCACTTTCAATTACAGCCCCATGAGGTCCATTCAAATTGCAGTGGGATAATCATGCGTGTTCCCAGTTGAACTTTTTAATGTCTGGTGCCTATTTTGTTAAACTGTAAGAAATGTCTAGTTTTAAAATATATTTATTCCAGACATAATAGTAGTTCAGTGTGCAGTATAGATGAACTCATTAATGTATGTTGTAAAACTGACCCCAAATGTAGTGTCTCTCTGGCTTCCCAAGACCTTTTATTATTGTTGGCTTAGTATATATGGAATATGTACACAATGGAATATTATTCAACCATAGAAAAGAAGGAAATCCTGCCCCAGGATGAGCCAGGGGGCGCTGAACTATCTCGAACGACCCTCGCACGAGCTAAGGTGTGTGCACGCATGTGTGCGCATGTGCACGTTGGGTGGGGAGGGGGTAGCTGGAGGAGCAGCTGCAACAGTGGGAAAGATGTCACGTGACAAGGACTTTGAATGGCGGATCAAGCTGTTCGGGGTTTTTTTCACTGAAACATTGAATACTTTGAAGAATTGAGAGCAGGACAGGTGTTTTGAGAGGGAGAACAGCGCTCAACAGCCTGTTCTAGGTGCTGAGTACCTATTACACACCAGCCTAGAACAGTCATGCCTGGCTTGGACATTTACAGCCATGTGACTTCGGGCGTGTCACCGGAAACATCTGGGTCTCGGTTTCTGCAGGTCCAGCCTGAGGATGTGGATGGTGCTCACCTCTCGGAGCGCCTAGCACAGGGCCTGGCAGCTATGACAAGCCCCGTAAGCACCAGCAACAATCAGTGTTATGCTTTAGGGATGAATCAGGTAACACTGACGAGGAAGAGTAGAGAAGGGGAGGGTGGGACGCTGGTGTCCCCGTGAGACCCTCAGGGGCAGACTCGGAACAGGGCCCCGGAGAGAATGTTTGGGAGCCATGTGAAGGTGGAAGTTAACAGTGCTCGGTGCGGACTGGATGCAGAGCACAGGGAAGGAGAGCTGGACCGCGTCCAGGTCTGAGCCTCAGTGACAGGGATGTCTGCACCTGCAGAGGCTACAACAGGGAAGACAGGGAAGCTGGCTCTGAGACAGGTCCCCGAGAGCTTCCGGTGGGATGCAAGCTGTCCCCGTGGAACGAGCAGAAGAAATAGAAGTTTGCAAACCCCTAAATCATAGTTCTAGATCCAAGTCTCCTTGGTTGCTCCCCACGATCCCTTCGGGTTTGGGAAGAGAAGGCTCAAGCTCAGCAAAGCTGGACACCTGACCAGGTGATGCACTGAGCAGGGCTGGGCGTCTGGGGCCAAAGACTTGCAAAGACAGAGTGCCCTCTGCATGCTTTTGACGTGCTTTGCCTTGCTCAGTCATGCTCCACAGAAGTCGGTCTGGGAAGGGTCCTGTTTTACAGACAGAAAAAAAGAAGTCAGAAGTCCCTAAATACACACAGGAATTCCAAGAGCTGTGGGACTAATTTATTTCCAGCCAAAATGTTTGGGGTGTGAAGGCAAATCTCAACAGCCGTGTCAGCGCTGACCGTTAGGAAAACCTGCTACCAGTTCTGTTTATACAAGACAAAGAAAATGTGGACACCAAGCTGCCTGAGTAAATTCAGCTGAATTATACAATCTGACTGGAGCATCCCCAGAGTTCTAGCACAACCAGCCGCCATGCCTGATTCCAACAGATGGATGGAGAAAGGAAAGGACTGTAATTGCCCTGAAGGGTGTGTGGGCTCAGGGCGGTCCTGCCATAAAGCCCCTCGTGAGTGAAGCATCGCCCCTCTCCTGAGCAGAGCTGCACTGAGGTGTTCTTCGGTCACGCCTCGGGTTGCGGCCTTTCCTGCCCATGCTCACATGCTAAGTAACTTGTCCAGTGAGACGCGGGGAATAATGGCGCAGCCTGAGCAAGCTCCTCGTGCCTGGAGTTCTCCTGGGTAGCTTAGCGTGCTGAGCCAGAACACTCCCCTACGTGAGTTCCTGGATTAAGAATTGATGATGGGTAACAGCATCAGGATCAAATAACCCAGTGCTGGAATACATTTTCTAAATGCCGTTTCTTTAAGTGTCAAAATAAACCTAAAAACAGGAAGTATTTTTAAGTACTGTTTGTGCTTATGATGGCTTACATTTATTTCTGACTTGGAGCCAAGGAATTAAATTTTCTCGTAGAAAATGGGATCCCCACCCACGAGCTCAGCCCCGTGCACGTGGATACTTGTACAGAGAGGAGACGCAGAAAGTAATCAGAGCATCTCCAGTCGTGACATTAGCTCAGGAGTCACTGAATCCGTGTGTTTGGGACACAGCCCAGGAGCAGCCAGCCTAGAATCTGAAAATGCATGCCGTATAGAAAAGGCTACATGCCCCACCACTGGTGTCACGGGGACCCAGCCTGGGGTGACAGCTTGGCTTTGAATTTATTAATCAGTACACTTCTGGATTCTTTCGTTCTCTGACTCATCTGATGGTGCTGAGTATCTATTATGCACCAGCCTAGAACAGGTACTGGGGGGCACTGGGGACCCCCCTCGAGCCACCACTTTTGTTTTGCATCCAGAGCAGAACAGGCCAGTGGGGGGCTCAGCATGTGACCGTTCCTGGGCTGCAGGGCTGGCACGGCCGTCTGTCACCGAGGTCAGGACCCCACTGTCGGGTCGCCGGCACAAGGAGACAGCACAGCCCCGAGCCTCTGCTCGGGACACCCTCAACGGGTGCGTCGTGCTTCTGCCTTGCTCCTCTGCTGTCCTGTTTTATGACTTTGAAACACATTTTTGGGGGCTCTTGTCTTCAAGCTCTGACCATCAGAAAAAGGTCCCCACTCCCAACTTCACAAGGTCAGGTTAGGTGATGAGGCGTAAGAAATTGTCTTTGAGGAAGAAGAAAACCAGCATCAAAAATAGGGTTGTCATGGCCACTGCCCAGCATCCTTTGAAAAACAGTTTTCCTTCCAAAGGATATGTCTTAGGATATATTTCTTAAATCGGACACAGTGCAACTGGGGGCTGTGCTCGCTGGTTTTTACCATCTGTCCTGTGTATTCTGTGGGGAATACACGTTCCTGTACATTCCATACCTGGATGTGAAAAACACATTTGTAATACATTAATGCAAAAAAACTACAGATTGTCACAAATAAAATCAAGTTCAGTTCACAGAAAGCAGATTTTTGCATCTCTGCATTTCCAGCACCCGACGTGTCCTTCCGCAGAGGTCTTTGCTCTGTGGTGAGACCAGAACCAGAACCAGGCCCGTCCCGACGAGCCACCAGGGTGACGCTGTGTGTCTGGACACCTCTTCCTGGCTCATAAACAGCCCCTAAACCTTCTTTTTTTCTTTTCTTTTGCAGACTGCAGGGACCTCTAATAAAAGCACTAACAACCAAACGCGTTTCTGTCCTCTGCTAAATGAACACACAAGGTAGCAAACAGGGGGCCAGTGCAGAGCTGTGCACACAGCTTCGGGCCGCCTCTGTGCCGACTGCATCCAGAGCTGGCGCAGCACCTGCCGTGGGCGCGGGCCCCCGTCCGGCTGAGCCCCGCAGGGAAGCTGCGGTGTGCCGATGGCTTGCTCCTCTGTGGCGACGGCCTCTCAACAAGCAGGCAGAGCCAGGGAGCCCGTGCAGCTCACACGGGGGTCACGCCTTCTGACCATGCCGTGGGGCTGGGGGCCTCGGAGTGGACCGTCCACCTGGCTGTCCTGCTGCGTCTTTAAAAGGGACCCTGTGGGGTGGGGGATTATATTGTTAGCGAAGGGCCTGAGTCGCTTGTGCAAGAACGCGCAGAGCGTGTGCTGAAAGTACTCCCTATTTTCAGCCGTGCTGGCGGCCACGTGCGGGCCGCACAATAGGCTAATTGTGTGCCGTGGGCCGCGCATCCCCCGAAAGCAGGCGTCTGTCTTAAGATAACCTCGGAATGGCCGGGAAGCCTTCAGTTACTGCTGTGCTGCAAACGACCTTGAGAAATTTTTCAGCCAACGGTCACCCCAAGATGCTTCACTCACACCAACATCCCTCAAGGAATTCGGTGTGGGAATTTAGTTCATTTGAAATACTGAAAATGGGCTCTTGAACCCACCTTCTGCAGTCCCACCAAGTGGGCTCAACGGCAGCATGGTTTCTGAGGATGAGGGGTGAGGACGTGTGGTCGGGGGGCAGTCTGGCTCTCGGGCCATGGGCCACAGCGGCGTGTGCTCGGCGCTGGAAGGGGCTTTCTGCAGCCCTCTCCCCTCTGGCGGCTGTGCTCTCGGATGTTTAACTCGGCTCCGTCTCCCTCGCCTGCTCTTCCTCGAAGGACAATCTGTGCTTTTTCTGTCTGCGGAAAAGAACCTGAGCGGCCGGCCCTCGCGCCGCGGGTCTGCGGCGGCATCAGCACGCCGGGCCCCGCGGAGCTCAGCCCCAGAGCCGGACGCCCACGTCTGCTCCTGACCCAGGACCCTCGCCCTCTCACCGACACGTCCGTAAGGTGATTAGCTTCATGCTGCTCAAAGGAACTACAACGGTGGATGTTTTGACCATTTTGATGTAGAAGTCTAGGAAAACAGTCATCAAAATCAGGGACAGAGGTCTGAAATCCCTGGCAGGCTTTGCGAGGGGTAATAAAGATGCAGAAAGCTATAAAAGCAGGTGATTTAAGGGAAGGCAAGTGTTTGAGCACAGCTGGTATTTTAAAATCTGACATTATTTTCAGTATTTATTTTAAATCTCAATGCTTACATTGATTTAAGAAGGTCAAAGAATGTGCTCTTTTCCCCCCTCTTACAGAGAGAATTAGGATGACCCTAAAATATATTTAAAAAACAAAAACAAAACAAAAAAAGAAACAAAGAATTGCCTTTGGTTGACTTTAAAAGGGGAAGAAAGCCACCTGCCCCATCCACCGAGCAGCTAAGGATGCCGATTCTGAGCATCAAGAAAGGACAAAGAGGGCAGTGAACACACGAGCCGCCATGCACCTGTCTCTCCCCCGCTGTGCTGACCCCGCGCGTCCAGAGTCTGCCCCCCTAAGTCCTTGAGGTCATACGGGCTTTGCTCGCCAGGGCTGCCAAAGCAGCTCAAACCCACACTCGTACTGTATGTAAACTGAGGTGTGTGTTCTTGCCGCTTGTCAAAACAATCCTGAAATCCCATTTTCCTTTAATAAAGTATAGTTCTGTCCTCCAGATGTATGCATGAATAAGATGTCATAGTCTGTTTTGGTTCCGGACTGCACCCTGCTGATGTTCTTAGGCAGCAGGAAAATTACCTTATTGAAGCATATTGCTGGCAGGGAGTGCGGGGCCACACTTTGCATTGGTATTACACACATGACATATTCAGAGACCTTTGAATAAGACTATGAATATCAAGTGATTGAAAAGATTATACAGGCTCTGGGTTTTTTCTTGGGGAATAAAAGGTTGTGGTTCTGGATGAGTGTCTTTCAGATCAATATAATTATGTCATAAAAACATGTCACGAAATAGTTTACTTTGCAGCCTTTCTACTTGCCTGCTTGCACACGGCTCCACGTCCCACGTGGGACGGCCTGGGTGACTGATGACGGTGGTGTGGCCATGGTGTCCGGACCTCCTGACTTCCCACAGGCACCGGCGTTCTTGGTCCTGTGCCCGGCGCGGTGCCCGAGGAAACCGCCTCCCAAGTGCCCTGGCTCTGGGTGCTTCGCACTCCCTACATCCAGGACGAGGGGGCCTGCCTCCCCGTGAATCTTGAGGCCGCCGGAGGTCAGAGGTGATGCATCTTCCCAGCTGACCTCACTGTGCATGGTCACCCCCGGAGACCCCTGCTTGTCCCCCCACCTCTGCCAACCGCAGAGGCCTGCCAGCCCCCCTGAGAGGGCAGTGCCTGTCACCCCGCCGGTCCCCAGCCCGGGAGGCCTCGGGGCAGGTGAGAGTCTGCAGCACGAGGAGCGGCCCCGGTTCACCCCCACCGGCCCCGGTTCCCACGGCATGTGGGTGTTCACGTGGGATCGTGTCATGTCTAAATGGCGTGGGTCTTCAGCCCATTTCTAAGTGGATGTGGAGCACGTCAGTTTAAAAATATCACCTCCGAGTAACGATCCTTTCTTTTTTTACCAGAGACAGAGAGAACAGGGCAGTGACAGAGCCACACCTCAAACACAACTCTTTTTTTTTTTCTCCTTTAAAAGGACATAAATACAAACCGTGTTCCCCCTCAGGGCTCTGACCCACGAGTCCGCGTTCCCTTGCCCACACGGAGGGATGAGCCCAAAACCTTCCCAAGCGGAACTCAGGTCCCTTTGAAGGGCCAGATGAAAGCCTCAGGTGACAGTCTTGGATGTGCCCCCTTTTGAAAATTTTCACTTTCTTTCTCTTCTTCTATCGTGTCTGTCTTTCGTTCACCTATTTTGAGCTCATTCTTTCCTTTTTCATTATTTTTTGGCCACCAGGTCTCGAGCTAGCCCCCCGCCCTCCCCCGGCCCTCGCAAAGAGCGGGGGTCTCCTCACAGCGGAAGACGCCGAGTCCCAAATCACTGGAGTACGCAGCTCACCATGGATTCACCCCACAGCCTCTACTTTCTGAGATGACCAGACAATCTTCCTTTCAGGAAAATAACCAGAACATAAATTTTACTTAAATGTTGTATGTTCTTTTGTTCTACGCCTCTTCAAACCATGATACAAACCAGCTACAAAAGAAAGCAACTGAGAATACACAGTGTTTCACAAACCCTTTGACCACCAAACATTTACGTCTCCTTAAGAACCTTCTAGAGCACGCTATTACCACTTCCCGAACATCCTTGAAAACACCATCTTCCAGTCAAACTGCCTTTCCTACGTATGAAATTGATCTTTCCAGAACTCTTGGAAAATGACCCGCTCTGGTCCTTTTGTTCATGTGGCTAAGGACATCAGTTACACAGGGCCACACAGCAGGTGACACGGGAGTGCCCTAGAAACGGGAAGTCCTTGCGTCTGCGAAGATCAACCCTCAGCATAAACCATCCCGAAAAGAGATGCCCCTTCTCAGCTGACGCGTTTACAGCCCCTGGATGAGACTCTAGGGCAGGAAGCTCACTAAGGACTATAGAGCTCATTCACTCTGAAATTGAGGTCCCACGTGTCCACAAATGTGGGAATCCCTCCCCTCGTAAGAGTGGATCCCGTCCCTGCGTTTGCTCTCTTGGAAACGTGTGCATCCCTGGGCATCATCTGCTCCTCCTGTGCTTATGATTTCACTCTGTTCACTTCATATAAATAAACACCCCCCTCCCCTACTTTTTCTGCTTCTGAGAGATCAGTGCATCTTGGGGCGATTTTATGACATCAGTGTTTAAAAGGTAAATCACTATAGCATATTCACTCCCTGGAGGACGTATCGGAGGATCACTCATCGTGCTGCTCCCGCATGAGTAGAGGTGGTGTCGTCTGGCTTTCCCTCTGGTAAGTGCTGGACACACCTGGGCCCCCTGGAACCTGGCAGACCCGGCCCCGGGCTGGTGCCCTGCCCGCTCCCGCACGTCTCCATGTGCTCGTTGCTCCCGTTTGCTTCCTGGCTGACTATTTGTAGTCCGAACCCTGTGTTTGTCCTTGAGGTAATTCAACATTGGAGTGCAGTGTGTACCCCTCCATCCCCAAAACCCCATTCACACAATCTGCCCTCAGGATGGGCCACTTGCACAGATAGATGCCACGTCTCTACTTGGAAACAAGGTCCGCACTCTCCTGTCCGCACGGTGCTTCCACCTCTGGGCCACAGATCACAGGATGACACCGCCCTCCTTCCAGTTTGTCCGACAGCACCAGGAGGACGCTCCAGCCTGGAGCCGGGCGCACATCTACACTCTGGGAGGCGCTGCATCCAACTTTGCGAGTTGTCCGCAGTGCTCCCCGCGCCCGTGGGAGACGCCGCCCCAGAGGCACAGAGGGCCTGTGTCGTTCGGGGCGAGCCGGGCCTGAGACGTGCCCCGGGGAAGGGACGGGGAAGGGCGGCCCTGTGCACGACCGGAGGGGCACAGAGGGTGGGTAACGGGCGGGAAGGCCAGCACCCAGGGGGGCAGCACGGTGCCGAGAGCACAGAGCACACGGCACGGCCATGAGTGTGCAAGTGCTTCTCCAAAGCCACCAGCAGCCCCACAGAACGCAGCCATCCTCCCAGGGATCGGAAGGAGGTTTAAGCGCCAAGGCCTTCGCAGTAGGAGCCCGGTCACATGGGCGACATCATGAAATTTTACTGCAAAATATCCTTTTTTTTTTCTTATTGGAAAAGACAAATTATTAGCATTTTTAAACAATTTCAATATGTTTAATGGCTGAAAGTAAGACCAAAGCTGTTCCGCTTGCTGAATAAAGTGCGAGGTCTGTAAACAGGAATCTTAAGTTACCCCAAGAGTGCACTCATTTTAAATTTTACTTGAAAGCGGGATGTATGTTTATTACAATTTCAAACAAAATGCTAATGCCATTAAACAAATGAGGTTTAGGCAAATTAACTGCATTTTAATATTCTGAAAGCCTATGATATAGGACATTGAGTTACGAAACATTGGCTAGAAGTATCAGTTGCAAGTGGGATTTTCATTGCTGTGAATCTCAGGAGAATATTTGTAATTAGTATCATTTGCCTAATACTTCAGGTTAATTAGAATATTTAATTGAATAGCTGTAATCTTCAGAGATGACTATATTATGATCAAATTAGCACCATCCCGACGCATGCTGATCACAGGACGGCAGCCTGCCTCACTTCTGCTAGCTATTCGGCCCTCTGGAGCGTTCAGCAACATAAGAAAAAATCTGTTTCTTACACTTTTGAATTTTAATGATCCATTTGAACTCTGCCATCAACATTTAATTATTCTAGGAAAAAAAAAGTCCCAACCATGACTCCCATATGGCATGTTGGCAAATACACTTGCCCACAGAGGCGCCCGCACCTCTCCCCAGAAGCTCTCGGAAGAGATTAACACAGACTTTTTTCCCCCTGAATACAAGGCCCTTTTTTTAATAGTGTTTGCAAATACAGACCAGATGAAGCTTCACAGAAGAGGTTACCAGGATACTATTGAAACACTATTAGGAACAGATGAATTGAGTTTTAGAATGTTACAATGGGTTTGATCCTGTAATGTCTCCACCGGACTTTCTGTATTGTGTGCAGGTCTGGGGAATCAGGTGCCTGTTCAGCTAAGCCTTGTTAGCCAGAAAGCCCCCCCCCTTTTTTGGAAGACGTGGGGGGCAGGGTTGGGGAGGTGTTTGTATGAAAATCTTCACAGTGACTGGAGAGATGCGGTCCCTGGTGCTCCAAGTTGTACGATTTAATATACGGACGTTTTTACATGTTTACACAAATAGTGTGCACACTCTTCATGCATCAAACATATTGAGGATTAAATCATCATCGCAGAGTGATTCAAGATGCACAGAAACGTATTTAGGGAGACAACTCTAGCTCGTCCAATTATTGTTCCCAAACGCAGTGAGATTTTCGGTAGCCCGGGGATATCCTCCAAGCACATTATGGAAAAACGTAGAGGGAAAATCATTAGCAGCCAGGACATTGTTGGTCCACACATACTTCAGAATCCCAGGAAGTGTGTTCTCCCCATGGGCCGGTGCTCATAAGGTCAGTTCTATACAATAAGCCAAAAGAAGTTCAGAAGGGAAAGTGATTTAAATGCTAGAAAAGCCTCTCGTGACATAACTCATCCTTAGGTTTCCAGTCCCTACAAATTGCTTATATCATAAGCACTAAACCCCTTCATTTGGGGGGTGGTTCTGGAGGAAAATTGAGGAAAGCAAGGGTGTGGAATAAACTGCCATTGAACAAAATAACTAATTAGTTTGCCTGACCGTTACCAGTCTCTTTTTTTCTAGATGGTCTTTGTTACCCTTTTTGCAAGGACTGCACATCTTTAGAGAATTCCAGAGGAAGACCAAAAAAAAAAAAAAAAGCCACACAAAGGTGAGTTTTTAAAATAGATATTGTATTTTGCTTTGAAACTAGTAGATGAGCTGAAAAGAGGCAACTGATTTTAGCTGTACTGTAAATAACAGTAAGGAGGAGGACGGTTAATTATGGGCAAATGTACATTTTTTTATTTTGATTTGTTCATGAGAGTTAAAATAGCATATGTATAATTTATAGCAAAAGCAAAGCATTCCTGGCGCGTGAATGACAGACCACTGGACAGATGTGAGCACCGGTGTTCATAAATGGTGAGTGGTGTTGCTATAGCACAATTCCTGAAGGTGTCCTCAGCTGATGAACCGTGCTACGAAGGGAGTAATACTTAGGAAGCCTGGATCGCCTTTGATGGAAGAGGAAGAGCCCAACGTAGTCAGAGGAATCATCCTGGAGGCTAACCGTCTGCACACGAATCGAGTGCAGCCAGCTCTCCGGCAGGGAGAGGAGAGAGCGCGCTGTGTTCGGGCTGCGCCGAGTGCGCCGGGCGCCCTGCTGGCACAGCCTGCTCACCATCCAGAGTTCGAGGAGTGACACTTCCGATGAGACCCTTGGCTATCCCTCATTTTGTTTTCAGATCTCTTCCAAGAAATGATTTAAAACCTGTTCTTAAAACAGCAGCTTAACAAACACCTTGAGAATTCATTTTAACGGGCAAGGCATTGCCTCACTTCAGTTTTCTCGAATGAAATCTTGAAAACCGGCTAATCAAGACCTGGCACGTGCCATGGGTAGCTGGAGCTCCTGCAATTCATCCCTGAAAATCCGGGCTTCCAAGTGTCTTGGGCCAAGCCAGTTCTCCCGTTCATGGGCCAGTGTAATATTTCCAGAGATAGAGCAAAGTGTTCATAGGTATCTTTAAAAAAAATTTCTTCCACTGTTTAAATGCGGTGCCCATCTGCTGAAGCGCATTACAGACGGTCGCTGAGCTCGAGGAGCAGCGCCGGGATGTACTAGCCGCTTTCCTGGAGGTGCTCCCCACACATGCACAATTCCTCCAGAATTAGAAAATCTGCTCCACTAATTGTGGAACAAATTTTCAACAACTCTCTTTGAGAATCCGGCTCTAAGTATTCTCCCATCTATTAAACAGATGGCAGATAAGATTGTAAACATATTTGCTTCATATTGAATAGATAGTTTCTGGCATAATACTAATTAACAAATTAAATGACTGACTCTCTGCATCACATTAGGAGTTAAAACCACTTTGTAAGTTTGTCTTGGGTAGTTATTTACTTTGACAACAGCATGCAGTGAGGAACCACTGAATGTTTCCAGCAACATTATGCATGGAGTAGTTTTCTTTTTAAAACTCCATATTTTATTATAATTCATTTGACTTTCATTACAGTCACTCATTACAAAATGTATGTGCATTTAATCCATCTCCGAGGGCGGCATATTTTCACATCCCATTCCTAGCGTTGTGATTATGGCTTTGGTGTACGTGAGGATGCACAGAACGAGGCATCGCCGCTCCCCATCGCTCATATTTCAGGGGGGCGATTCTGGAGAGAGGACTCCGAATGTACTGTCTGTCATGGCAGCAATGCTGTTGGGGACGGTTTCTGCGGAACTCGCTTGAAGGAACATAGCTTCTTGCTGTTCTGATGCCTCATGATGCAAGTGAAATCGGTCCAGACGGATGAGGAAGGCCGCGGCACGGGAGAACCTGTAAGGCTCAGCGGATCGGCCCTGCGTTCTGGGCCCCGATGAGCCCATCCACAGAATGGGAGCAAAAGGATCCCGTCCTCCTGGCGGGGGGTGTGGGGACCATGCGTGTAGCCACGGAGACACATGGGCCACTAACATTAGGGCACGGCATCACCCGGAGGTGTTCGCTCCAGAAGGGAGCAGGGAGCCCTTTGTTTGGTGAAGAAATGGGTAAATTATGTAGGATGATCTGTCTGCCTCAGAGCCCATATATTTTGTGGGAAATTAATTTTTAGCTTGAATTACTCAGGCATCCAAATTCTTTACCTCAGTGCATGCTGTGACATAAAGATCATTTATTTTCTTCTCTTTCTCTTTCCTTTTCCTTCTCCTGCTGCTTCTTCATCTTCTTTGTACATTTTTAAAATGCAAAAAGAAAGCTTTCCATTAAAAATCATAATTTGGAAAGGCCACATCCTAAGATCCTTGCTAACCAGGGGCAAATACTGAACAGGGATATTTAGGCAAGACATACCTACGCGAAGCGGCCACCCCAAAATTTACCCAAATCTTATTCTTACCCCTGGATTTAGCCAAGATTGGCCAGTTACATCTAGAGATGGTCTAGTGTAATTAATCAGTAGCAGGCTTTCTCAAGATATAAACTGTGAAATAATTTGCTATGTGGTGGGTGAAATGTGGTCACAGAACATGTTCAGAGAGGCCCAGGGTTGCATGCACAGCATTCCAAAGAAGAGTAGGCGTTTCTCTCCCCGGAGGTCAGTCGCGTCATTTGCTGTAACCACCAGCACTCTGTAGACACGTGGGAATCACTCATGAAGAGTCTATGGTGCAAACAGAAAAGCAAACTCCAAATTACCTCACTCTCCTAACGTGCTCAAAAGTCCTAAATCAAGTAAAAAGATCCCAGCTTCAGGCAATTTCAGGGAGTGCCCACCATCACGTATGCCTGGAGCTCAAATGTGTCTGTATTTTTATTTTCTGTTCCAGGTGAATGGATCATTTTAGGCCTGGGAATATTCTCAGTCAAGGCTCATTTTCCCTACTCTGCATGTCCTAATTTGAGATGTTACAGAGTTTGCTGAGGGAGGGCTTCCTAGAAAGGCCTTGGGTGACCGGCCCACATGCATCCCCTGGGCTTCAGGACCTTGATCTGTTGGTGGAAATTATCACTGAGTTCTTTACATACTACTAGTTCCTTCTTTCAGTGACAAATATTTTTAGGAAACTTTCCACGTGTGTGATAATGAGATTAAAACTACAATCTTTGCACAGGTTAAAATGGAGATGACCTCTCCTGGTTTCGGGAGGATCTTTAGAAAGTAGGACACAGTGCACTGATTAGACCATGGAGGGAGGGGGAGGAGAGCTTGTGTAGGAAGAGAGGGAAAATCGTGAATGCGTCTGAGCCTACAGGGAGGAAACTGAGGCACAGTAAACGGGACACGGAGCCCAATAAGTCTGCTGGTCCAGCTGTCCATCCACAGCACGGCAGGCTCCACGGAGCGCGGCACGGTGGGCGGACGGACAGGTTTCCAGTCCCACACGTGAATTAGATTCTCAGCCATGCTGGGTGAACCTCGGTGACTCCCTAAATAAACCTGACCCCAAAATCCATAGACAAGAAAGAGGAGATAATCCATAGTCTCTGTGTCATAATCTTGAGGGGAATAAATACCATGTTGGAAAGTTCTGTTTTTCCATGTCTGTCAATTAAAAGGGCTTTTCTAATAAAATGTAGCTTGAGATTTGCTTTTTAGAGGATGTGTTTGGTAAAGGAAACACCTTTGTAAAAGTGTGCGAGCAAATAAAGCCCAGGGGCTCTTCCTTCCCCCCGACGATGTCATGTTAAGACATCTCAGAGCTCGCCAGAGTAACAGGGCAGATCTCGCGTGGCGGTCTTAGTTGTTAGCTTCAAGTTCGTGAGGATGCTTACTCTCTGAGTGAATTTGATGGCACACAAATGGTGACCAGGTAAGGGGTGATGGTTTGGGCTTTTCTCAGCGAGTCAGCTAGAGTGGGCACTGGAAGAAGCAAGCCGTGGGGTGTCCAGCAAGTTCACCTCCCCTAGAAGACCCCCTGGCTTATTAAACAAGGGCCTGAACCAGCAGGGATCTACAGTCCATTCTGCACATTTTCCCCATTTAAGAAATTGGGAAAAGGGGAGCCCAGCTGGTTCAGTCGATAAAGCGTGCGACTCTCGATCTCGGGGTTGAGTTCGAGCCCCACATCAGGGGTAGAGTCTACTTAAAAAAAAAAAAAAAAAAAAAGGAAATTGGAAAAGGCTTTTTTTCACATGGATGGGAAGGATATTGAATGACAGGCCCAAGCATCTCCCGACTCCAGGGGCACATGTGATTTCTTCTCCTGAACGTCAGGGAGGCTGTGGGAAGAAGCACCTCATGTCCTAACAGGAAGGAGCACAGCTTTGTTTGAGTGAGACGCCAGAGGGACCACTGTCTGCAGGTGACACAACTCTCCCACCCAATTTATCCGTTCTCTCCCTATTCCCTTCCCGATACAACCCCTGGGGGAGACCTCAATCTCCACCCGATTCAATCAGAAAAAAATGATGGGACGTGACATTCCCTAGAGAAGAAGCTAGAGTACATATAAAACATAAATCAGAAATCATAAAACAGAAATCATACTCACCAATACAAATTGTTCTGGCGATGGAGTGAGTCAAATATCTGTCAGCTGCCTATGCTAGAGGCCAGGCACTCATAATGACTGAATTTATATTATTTCAAATAATTGCTTCAGTTTTTAAACACAGCATGGGAGGTCTAATAACTTGGAAAATTTAAAAAACCCACAAAGTTAAGAAGAGTAGTTTTGAATCCATGAAATGTCTCTAAATGTGGATGATGAAGCATCCAGTGCATATTTGTTTCTGAAGAAACCCTGAAAGTAGCAAAGCTCTTCAGTCATAGGATTCTAGGACTAACCATATTTTCAAGTGATTCTCTAATGACTTCTAAAGAAAATGATAAAATTAAGATTCATTAATTCTCTAAAGAATTTAGAATTGTCCTTCAAATACTATTACTACTTCCAAGGTTTTCTTGTTTTGTTTTGTTTTTTTAATACAACAATTTCCTCAGGATATGGTGACATGCTTATAAGCCTATTAAATTTTTTAGAAATGATAAAGAGGCAGATAACATATTACCTTAGGGAAATAATTGACAGCAAATCAAAACTTCAAGGGAAAAATCCAAGTAAAATATGTCTATCAACATAACCAGCTATCTGTCTATTCATAAGACATTGTTGCCTGAGCAGAATCAGTATGAAACTCTCAGATGTCAGGTTTGAGCTTATTATTAAGGACGACACTTAGGAATTTCACAGCTGCAAAAATGACAGGTGATGCTTCGGATTCAAGATTTCTTTCCAAGCAATCAGGGAAGATCTCAAATCTAAGTGAAATAAAAATGTGATGAACAATTTCAATTACTCGTTATTTGTAGAGAAGAACGCAAAGATACTAAATAATCTACAGATATTCGCCATTTTAACGATGGAACAACTAATTCTACACAGGGAGAGAGGAACAATAAAACAATTACTTTATTCATTCCACCATAAAACCTTAAATAAGTTAAACTGAAATAATAAATACAATGATAAAAATTAATTTAATTAAGTAGACTTCTGAATGTAGACATTAATAAAACGGAGATCATTTGTTTTGGTTGGTTTGAGGATGTTTGTTTGTTTAGGCTTGAAATAACTACTATTTTCCCAAGTAGATCTGCCCAGTAAACCAGACTGATTTTGCTTTACCCCAAGCAGACGTAGCCAAGACAGTCTCAACCTATACGAAATATCCTTTTGCCCTTAATTATCTTCTGCAATTCACTGTAATTCCATAATCTTCACATTAATCTTAATCTAATTAATGAACACATAAATCTTACAAGAATGAAAAGAGCTAATTTCTTTTTTTCCAGAGAAAACCGGTTCAGCTTCTCAGGACGAGCTGTATGGGGACGTGGCTGTCCCCACAGGCTGACCCGGGACACAGTGTCAAGGCCGTCCTGGTGAGGGCCCCGGGGGGTTGTTCAGTGCACAGCCTGCAGAGCCCATCCTGATGATCTGTTGAGGCTGATGGTGTGGGAATCCCAGAAAATTAACGCTTTTTTAAATGCTCGTGGACCCAACAGCAAGCGGTGCACCTCCTGCCGCCTCATCCAGGACGTGGGCCTGCCCGCTGCCCTTCCGAGCTGGCTGCCCACTTCAGATCACCTGTCCCCCCCTCCCCTCCCCGCTGCTCCCCAGCCCCACGGTGACAGGGCGGCGGGGGGGGGGGGGCTTCTCCCACCTGGGAATCTGAGGCACTCAGACCTGAGGCCGTTCCTGACACCCCCGGCCCTCGGCTTCCTACCTGGGGGTCAGACGGGGTGGCATCGAGACTCCTCTCAGTGCACATGGGCTCAAGGGCTGTTTGCTGCACATCGCTCCACCTCCAAATCCAGGGCGCGAATGATGTGGCCGCCCAGAGCATCTGAGAGCTGCCTGTGCGCCAGCCACGTTCACTGACCTGAGCGTGTCCCACTGGGTCCCCGCGAGTTTGGTGTCACCTCCCCAGTAGGTGGCCCTGCCGGGCAGGGCTTGACCCAACCCCTTCAGAGCCAGGGTCGGGGCCCGTAGCAGTCCGCGGTTCCCTGGAGGGAGACTGGAGAGGCCAGGGATAAGAAAGGCTCCGTTCTCCTTGAGAACGGAAACCTGTCGGGGGGCCACGGAAACCTGTCGGGGGGGCCACGGAACCCGGTCGGGGCCCCGGAAACCTCTGGGGGGCACGGAAACCTGTCGGGGGGCCCCGTGATGTCCCGGTACCACCTGAGGGGCAGTGACAGGCGGCGAGGGAGTGCGGGGAGGTGCTTGGGGCCAGCAGGTGTCCGAACCCTCCCTAAGACCCCGAGGCCGAAGCGCCGCCCCCGCGGCCTGGGCCGGCCTTTCCCCCGGGACCTGAGCGGCGGGGGGCTACTGCCCAACGCCCTGAGCCTCGGACCCGCCTCTCTTGTGGGGCCCCGTTTGCCAGGGAGGGAAGTGGCTGGTCTGCCACGGCCTTCAAACTCCACCTTCGGGGAGCGGACAGCAACATCGCCTTTTCCCCCAGCGAAGGTGTCAAAGAAAAGAGAAATCAGAATTTGTTCCAAATCACCAAAAACCGCATCCTGACCATCGCTGGCCGATCGATGTTTTAAGACTTCCGGAGACAGAAAATGCCTGCATGTCGTCTGAGCCGCACGGTAAAAACGACGCGCCCCGAGCTTCTGTCTGAGCGCGGCTGGAGCCGGGCAGCGGGGGCTCATCGACGCTCTGGCGTCCGCCCCCGGACGGCCCGGGTTTGACGTGAGCGGGGTCACCCCAAGCGGCGGCCCCAGCACCACCCTCAGCACCCCAAGCGGCGCCCCCAGCACCGCAGCGCGGCAGAGGGCCAGTCGCGACCCCAGCTCCGCCCCGGACGACAGCGCTGCGTCCCCTCGGAAGGAGCCACGGGCACATCCAGTCCAAAGGTCTGGACGGACAGCTCCCCCGAAGGGTCGCCACCACCTTGCAAAACAGCCATCGGTGTCCTCACAGCTCTGGTCCCAAAGACACGACTTCCCTCCTCGGCTGCTCTGGAGGCGTCGGCGCGGCGCGCCGTGCAGGGCAGCCGCCCACTGGCCTCAGAGGAGCTCTCCCGCCCCAGCCCCGAGCGGGCTTCCTTCCGAGCGTTCTCGCGTTTCCTGAAGGCAAAGCAGAAGTGGCCGGCTCCTGAGCAGGAGTCACAGGTGCGAGAATGCGTCTCCCAGCGCCATCGTTAGCGGGTTTAAACGGAGAACTTGTTATTTTCGGTAACCAAGTAATGCTTTTATCCACTTCTCAGAATCAAAACCTTGAGTTCATCCTGTTGAACGGGAAACTTGTGAGGTTGCTGTGAATGCTATAAATTTAGATGTTAACATTTAATATAAAATTGTTTGTTTTCTTGTGATAATAAAAATACAAGTTTTGGTGGAAAACAGTATTATGATAAAAATAATATTCTTACTTACTAAATGTCAAAAATGGGCTGTTGTGCCTCATTCATAATCACGCCAGGGGAAGGGGTGGTGTTCCAGCAGTGGAAATAGAGGCCGTGCTTGCAAGGACTTAATACTATTCTATATCACACAAAATAACTGAACTGTGAAATGTTTGTGAAGAAACTAATGCTGAATATAGAAGACACTTCAGCATATAGTCAGCACTTCTGGTCTTCACTACCTGTCCTCAAACAGACAGAACTCTTGTTTGAGCATTAAAGCGCACTTTTGGTTATCAACCCAAGTGTCCTACAATGAAATCGGGTATTTTCGAAATTACTTCCTTACAGTTTTATTATAAACATTAGTAAACATTTATTTAGATACTTAACCAACCCCTTTCATAAAACCTTTTCCCAAACAATAAAAAAATTAAAAAAAAAACCTTTTCCCAAAAAACCATGCTTTTGAAGCTTTAGTGAATTGCATTATTAACCTACTCCTACTTCACCCTTTTCAAAAAAAAATTTGCAAAGAGGAGACATAGAAAAATATCCCCATAAAGCAAGGCAGAAGCCGAACAAATTAAATGCCAAGAACTCAAAGAATGTGCAAGATTTAATTTTCAAATTAAATGATTGCGTTTAGAATATCTCAATTTATAATAAATACTTTCCAATGGACCTTCTATTACTAATTATATTCATTTATAGTCTGAGTTCAGAAAGAATGAAATTGACCTATAATTTTATATTATCTGAATTTGGAAAAATGTATAAAGGAATCACAAATACAGTACCTTGATTTCAGAGATTTTATTATGTTTTGTTATATTTATTAGTTTGGGGATTTTTTTTTGCCCCTGAATAAAGAGGAAAAGAGAGTAATTGAGAAAATACAGAGGCTGAAATGTGTACCTATGTCAATATAAAATAATAGAATTGAAAACATGTTCCACTCAGCAGAGTCTACCAAGTATTCTAGTATTTATGAAGGAGATTCTTTTCTACAAAATACATATATACATATATATGATATATGTATATATCATATATATATATAATATATATGGTTTGTGGAAGAGTCCACTGAAAATGTTAACTTCAAACTTAATCACAAAATTCAACTTCTGAGGAATAATTAAAAGCAATTATATGAAAAATTTAAAGCAGAGAGATCTTTTTAAATCGTCAGAATAATATGAAGACATTGGTACAGAGACATGTATGCCTTAGAAATTGATTACATCATGGACACATACCAGGAATATGTAATTATACTGCTTCTATAATTATACTGCTTACTTAATGTGTAAATACCTAATATAAACAGGGATTTTAAATAATTTGCTTAGCTTATACAGACATACCATATTTATGTTGCAGAAATAATTTTAGTTTTACAATGGTTTTGAATGAGACTATTTTATAAATTTATCAATAAAATTAAACGAAATTGTCAATCGGTATGTAAACACTTTGTTACATGATTTTAGTTGTTTTTATCATTTCCAAACTCTGAACAATGTTCCTGTTTGGATGATAAATTTCACGGTCACGTACCTTCCTACGAGACCGTGTTCTAACAATATTTAAAAGAAAGCACCTGGACTTCTGTTTTCATTTAGGATCGAGAGAGAAACAGGAGACTGCTTCCACTCAAACCATGAGAATAATTTGGATAATCTACACAACCATAGTTTTCAACACCCATCAAAGAGCTAAAGATGCATAGAAAACCACACGGGCTTTAACCTAGGAATTAATTAGTCCTTTCTAAGCCAGAAAATAGCCACATCTTCTTTCAGTTCTGGGGGAGTGACGGGAAGAAGGAGAATCCACCGTATTTAGGGAGTAAGGAGAAACTAGTGAAATTTCAAAGGACTTTATTGCCCATGTGTAGGCTGGCATGAAAGCGTAAAATCCCGGTACCCCCAAACTAACTGCTTTCCAAAACGAGGAGTGTGCTGCACAGAGCGATCTCCAAGGGTGCAGAAAAATTTCCTGGCAACCCATACCCCTACCTAACTGGTTTAACAGCTGCTGGGATCCACAAGGACGGGAGGAGGTCTTAGAGCTCTGCAGCCTGTAGAGCTCAAGGGGGCTACATTCTTCTTGATCCTTCCTTCAGATCCCAAGCCGGTGTTGGCCAAGACCTTACCAAAGCTACAACAAAGACAATCACTGATTTCAACTGCAGGTTCCTCGGACAAGGTGCCCCAGGGCACCAGCCTTATGCATAAAGGGCATGCCGGCTGCTGGGTGAATATTACTTATTTTAATCTCTACTGTTGTTTGATATGCAATGCCAGGCACACACTAAAAACTTAAAAGACAAATGTAGAAGCAAGAAAATGTTATAGGAGAAGACAGAGAAAGATACGAACTTAAAACACTACGATAGAGTGGGGGCAGTGAACCACATCTGTGAAAAGATGAGGAAGTTCACTGGAGAGATTAAAACTATTTGTAAAAAATAGTAAATTTAGAAGACAGAGCATTACAAATTATCCAGAGCACGAAGAACATCGTCAAGGTCATGATGCGATACCAAGGTCATGATAGTAAAAGCAGGACTGGGAGCCTAAGCTCTGCGAGCCACTACCACTGGACATAGGTCTGGTCACAGACCAGAGGGGAGGTCCCAGGGAACAGGGCAGAAGAAATACTTCAAAGGAGAATGGTGACAACTTTTTCACCTTGATGATGGAAATCAACCCACTGATCCAGAAAAACAATGAAACTCAATCAATACAAATGCAAAAACTAAAGTAAAACCTCATCGAGACATAAAATATTCAAAGTACTGAAAAACAAGGAAAATATGCTGAAAAGCAAAGTACGAGATGGCACAGAAGGAAACTGGTTTCCCATCAGGGGGAAAAAAAGGAAACCAGAATTCTACATCCAGTGAAAATGATTTTTTTTTTCAGGTAAAAGAAAATTAGAAGAGTTCATGGCCAGCACACCTGCCTTAGTAGGGATACTAATGTAAGCTCTTCAGGCCAAGGGGAAACCACAGCAGATCCCCAGGAAGAGACAAAAGCATGAAAATGGCAAGTAGAAAAATACTTTTCTTTGAGTCTCTCAATTTAAGTCACATGACCCTACATAAAAGTTTACATTTTCCATCAAGTGGTACAATTATGTCTAGATAGATAACGAGAAGTAAAAGACACACGTTGTAATCTCTAGAGAAATAGGTAGAAAAGGAACATAAATACATAGAGTTAAAAATCAAAAATAAGAATTAAAACAGACGACTAAAAAATATTCAGTTATTCCAAAGAAGACAGGAAAAATGAAACAAAGAAACACAAAGACAGATGGCACTAATAGAAAAGCAAATATCATAATAAACCTAAATCAGACGGAACGACATTAAATGAATATGGAAGGCATAAAAGGAAACAGTTTGGGTGAGATGTTATAAAATATTTATATGAGGGTAACTTTTTTGCCCCTTTTACTTTAGTTTTTACGTTTTGGTATGGTTTACCCCATTACAGTTTTGTTGACATTCACACTTAGCTTTGTCCATCTCAAATTATTTTTGTGCGTGTGTCAGGAAGGGGTCGGGGTTCACTGGCCCCCTTGCGAATATCCAACTCCTCAAGCACCTGTTACCGACAGCGAGGCCCCCGAGGCCGACCGGCGCGGATCCTCTGCTGTACAGAACAGCGCATGCGCGGGTCGGCCGCGCACAGGAGCCTAATTTCATTGGCCTATTGTTTCTTTTTTTTTTTTTTTAAAGATTTTATTTATTTATTTGACAGTGAGAGAGACAGCGAGAGAGGGAACACAAGCAGGGGGAGTGAGAGAGGGAGAAGCAGGCTTCCCGCGGAGCGGGGAGCCCGATGCGGGGCTCGATCCCAGGACCCTGGGATCATGACCTGAGCCGAAGGCAGACGCTTAACGACTGAGCCACCCAGGCGCCCCTGGCCTATTGTTTCTTGAAGGTTAATACTGTACTGCTTCAACTACCATAAATTTCATTAACCTATGCTATCTGGTGGAGTAACAGCTCATATTTTGGTTTTCTTTTTCTATATTGAAATGTGTTTTTTTTTTCTATTTCAGTATTACTCCAAGAATTTAAAGTAATGTTACGTTACCTCCTTTGACCACACACTTACCATCAGTTTGTCAGTTTTTACACACACACAAAAAGTCTTGGAATATTGATAAGAATTGCATTGAATGTATAGTTGAATGCGAAATACCATCATCTTCAAAACATTGCATATTAAGATCCATAAACCCGGAGCATCCTCTATTCACTAAGCGTTTCTTAATTTCACTCAGGAATGTTCCAAATTTTTCAGTATACATTTTTTTTACAACTTTTGTTGGATTTCTTTTGAGTATTCTATTTTTTTAAATTAACATTTTACATAATATTGTTTTGAAATTTACTTTTCTGCCTGAAGATTGGTAGTGTATAGAAACATAATTGAATTTTATATGTTCCTTTGTATTAAAAAAGCTTTTCATTTTACTTGCCATTTCTACATGTGTTTATAGGTTTCTTTGTATTTTCTAAGTACACAAATATGATACTTGAGAAAAAAATGGGTTTTTTTCTTCTTTTCCAATTTCAATATCTTTTGCTCTCTTCTCTTTCCTTGTTACACTTGCTAGGACATTGAATGCCATGTTAGCAAACAAAAGGCTGTTGTGAAGAGGTCTTTCTGATCCCAGGATGAAAGCACTCAGCCCTTCACCACTAACTATGATTGTAGCCATAGGGTTTTTTTGTACATGATAACATTTATTGGTTTAGGAAAGCATTTTCCTATTCCTGGTTTTTTGAGAGTTTATCATGAACAGGTGAGAATTTTATAAGATTATTTTGGGCATCCAATGAGACAACCATGTGCGTTTTCTTCTTATTCTTTTAATGGAATGATTTACTTTATTTAAAAGTTATATAAACTTTGCCTTCTTATAAGATATCTTATAAGATATGGTCAGGAAAGCAAGGACATCTGCTCTTACCACTTCAGTGTGATATTTTACCTAGAGAAGTAGGCAAGAAAAGAAAAGACACATGGATTGGAAATGAAAAATTAAAATCTTGTTGTTTGCAGATGACCAATTGGGGGAAACCTGACAAAAACATTAAATGAAGAAAAATTACGGACCAGTATCTCTTATGACCATAGAAACCAAAATCTTAAGCAAAATACTGGCAAATCCAATGCAAAATACGTGAAAAAATAATATGCCACCACCAAAAGAAGATATTTATAATCAAAAAAATTAAACCAAAATAAAGTCTGCCTGAATTAATATGTGGATTTACATAGGTCTCAACTACAAGGTCAACATAGGCTCAGGTCATGGTCCCAGCGTCCTGGGATTGAGCCCCACATCAGGCTATTTGCTCAGCGGGGAGCCTGCTTCTCCCTCTCCCTCTGCCTGCCGCTCCCCCTGCTTGTGCGTGCTCTCTCTCTCGCTCTCATTCTGTGTCAAATAAATAGATAAATTAAATCCTTTAAAAAAAAATATAATGTGATATTGCAATAATTTCTACACAGTACAAAGAACAAAAAGGAAATTTAATTTTTAAAATTATAGTTTACAATAGAATTATAAAAATCAAATACCTAAGAATCAATCCATACTGACAACTACAAAACTTTGCTGAAAGAAGTTAAATGTACACCATATTCATGGATTGGAAGACACAATATGATGAGGATGTTTATTCTCCCCAAATCAATCCAATGATTTACTCAAGCCCATCAAAATCACAGCTGTCTTTCCAAGAAATTGATAAGCTGATTCTAAAATCTGCATGGAAATGCAAATGATATAAAAATAACCAAAACAAATGAAGGACTAATTAAGAGACTCACTCTAGCTGATTTCAGGTCTTAGGTAGAAAACTGGATTAATCAAGATAGTGTAATTTTTACATTACATTTTACATTAAAATACTGTGTAGGTCTACTGCTCTTGAAAGCATAGTTTCAATTGAACTTTAGTGAATTCAATTGAATTTTACTGAATAAACACATGCCATTCATTTTCTTAAAGAAAAAAAAGATAGTGTAATTATTTCTATAATCATAGATAACAGACCAATAGAACAGATAACCATGAAATGGAAACAAACATATATCGTCAATTTATTTCAAGCAATGTGCCAAGATAATTCAAAGAAGAAAGGAAAATCTTGGGACAAGTAAACAGACACAAATAGAAAGTGAACTTAAACTATCACATCATTTCACACACAGAATTGATTTGTGATGGACCTAAACACAAAAAGTAGACCCATAAATTTTCACAAACTTAAGGAGGACAAATATTTCTTATATGGAAAAAACAAGCACTAATTATAAAATGAAAAATTTGATTTAATCAAGAGATGCTGTTAAGAAAAATGAATAAACAAACCGCAGATTGGGAAAAATATTTGCAAAACATGTATTTTGTTGCATATACTTTTGTTGAAGATATATAAAGCTATTCAATATGAAATAGGAGAAAAACAACCTAATTTTTCAAAATGGGCAATAAAAGTCATATTAGAAAAGGAGATACGAGAATGTCCAGTAAGCTCATGGAATATGCTCAGTTTTATTAGCCATCAGGACAAGGCAAATTAGATACCATTTCACCTCCTCTAGGATGGGGAGAAAATACCTGATATAACAGATTCTGCTGTGGATGTGTGTTACAGGCTGAATTGTGTTTCATAAGTTCCTGTGTTGAAGTCCTAACCCCAGGACTTGAGAATGTGACTGTATCTGGAGGTAATGCCTTTAAAGAGGTGACTGAGTTAAAATGAAGTCATTAGGGTGGCCCTAACGCATGTGACTGGTGTCCTTATAGGAAGGGGAAATTTGCACACTTGGACACACCAGGGATATTTACACACAGAGGATGACCGTGTGAGGGTTCAGCAAGAAGATGGGCATCTGCAAGCCAAGGAGAGAGCCCTCAGGCTTACAGACCATGACAACCACCCTGTGACTTGCTAACCCACCCTTAGGGGATGCACCTGTCCTGTCTGAGGCAGGTGCACTTACACGTGCCCACAGTGAGCCAATGAGATGTTTGACCCATGGAACGAGATGATAAGGTGTGCTTTTAACAGGTGCGTGGGAGGCGGGACGCCTGACCTTGGGGAACACGCAAAGCAAAGAGTTAAGAACGCGTGCATTAGGTGAAACTCGCTTTGCACAAAGGGAACATATAGAAATAAACTTACGCAGAGGCTGGTGTTCCCTGAGGATTGCATGCAGTTTTGGAACCCCGCTCAATGCCCTCTGTAATCACACTCCTACTTGTCAGAAACACAGATGGCTAGAAATGCTCGGGCTGGTGAACGTGTGATAAACCAGTTTGCTTTTCAAAGGATAGTGTTAGTGGTAACATCAGTTGACATTTGGGAGTAAGCAGAATGTTGCTTTCTGCATTGGTGAATTCCGTTGCTTTGTACATCACTGTGCTAGATAAATGTTGATTAATGTATGCACGAGATTTCCTTGGAGCCTGGCACACTCTACTGTTTACAGATGAAAGAAAGCACAAAGGACAATTCCTGGAAATGGCACCAAACCAGGAAACCGGGCTTCCTAGCTTGGCACTCTGCTCTGAGACCACAGGCCAAGCATTTCACCTCCCTGGAGCTCTGAGATCTTCAAAACCATGAACTCACCTAGGGGAATTTCATGGTCCCTTCCCGTCAGGCCCTGAGATTCTCAGAGGGGATGTCTGGTTCCTAGTCTTAAGGGGAAATGATTTCAAGCTAAAGGGAACAAGGGATACCATGCCTTGGTAATCATCACAGCAGAGATTTGCATAAACCTGTCTGCCCAGTGTGCTGCCAGGAATCCCAAAGCACATTACAAGATTGCACCTGACATCTTCCTGTAGCACACCGTGGCGAAGGACGCAGAGGCCCTGTAGCCACTACCTGTGTGCTTGTGAATCTCAAATCTCTCACCTTTTCCGAGCAGCCCAGCAAAGCCTGGCCAGTGCTTCCTTCCGTAACCTCAGCCTCCTCTCCCTTCTGACCTCAGAGGGGCGATGCTGCCTGCAAACCCTCCCGTCTTGAAGACCCTAAAGGGAAATCCACATCTTGCTGCACTGTGACTAGAAAGCCCTCACACAGAGCGACTGCCTTGTCTTTGCCTTTATCGGGTCATGCGATTTCAGACGCGCCTCCTCCCCCGCTGCTCCTGCCGCCATATTGATCCTTGAGCCGCTTGCCTGGACACCAGGTGGCCCCGGACCGTGCGGAGGGCAGAGCAGCGGGGGCCCGGCCGCGCCAGGGAGAGTGCGTGCAGTCTGGGCATCTCCGGCCCCAAGCGCGGCGGCGATCAATGCAGCAGCGGGAGCCTTCGTTTCATCTGCGATGCTTTTGAACATTAGTAACAGTAAGGGCAGATTGAGGAGGAAAAACGAATTCTGGAGCTACTCGAGCGGAGAGACTTCACCTCAGAAGCTCAGGGCTGAGCTAACGCTCCTCGCCTTTCTGTCTGTGGTCCTGTGCCCTGCCCGTCCCTCGGGCCAGGCCTCACGCCATGCCCCCGCACCTGCTGAGCGGGAGACGATTGCGGGGAGCCGCCCCGTGGCTTTTCACGTCACACATGTACCACACCAAGAGATGTTCGTGGCTTTGCAGTGTCCACGGTGAATGAGAAGCGGTTTCTCGGCACCTTATCTGAGATGTCGGGGTTTGCGAAAACAACACAGAGTGCTCTGAAATCCAGAGGCATTGCCTCAGTGGAAAGAGAGCACCACCAGCCTTGGGAGGGTGTGTCTGTGTGTGCTTAATCAGTTTCTGCACATCTGCCTTTACACAGTTGGACTCCTTCACAAAAGTCACCCTAACTACCTTAACATATGTAGAACCAAATTAAAATTACTTTATCAATCTTGCATTTTCAGCTTTCCCATCTTTGGGGTTATTTTGCATCCATGTGTTTCATTATTTCAGTAGACTCTTCTCATCTCCCTAGCTGAGAGAAATAAGCCAGGAGGGGCCAAGTTAAATTGGGGTTGGGATGGGGAGAGAGGAAAGGAAAAGTAGAATTTTAAATTGTATGTATTTCAGGCTTCTGTCCAGGCTCTAATCTGCTGGCTTTGCAGTGTTTCCAGAATCAACCGTTGTTCTTTCTCTTTTATATTGAACAATATATTTATTTTTTCTGAACTGTTTCCTCCCAACAAATTTATCTGGGGCTTAAAGTGAGATTTTGGGAGATAGTGTAAAAAAGAACACTTTTTTTTTATATGTGACAATCATCTTTTCCGAGCAAGGACACTGCCCCCAGATGATTTTGTAAACACTCTCAGTGCATATGCTTTTGCAACATTCCCTTTAAATGGTCAAGAGCAGCCACATGGTGCTCAGTTAGTGGCGGGCAGTCATGCTTGAGCAAACCATGGCAGGGTGGCAGAGAGCAGAGAAGGCCAGAGGAAGGCGATTCTCAAAAATACAAACTACAAGGAACAGAGAAATTAAAATAAATGCCCAACTCAATAAGGATGCAAACTTGTTTTGCGAGCTTTTGTATATGATTAATTCACTGTATCTTAAGTACCCCATCATTTGTAATATAGAAATTCACAATTATCTTCACTTAAATTTTTCTTTCAAATTTCACATGCAAGGGTTAAGGTATGTTTTATTCCTACTGTCCCTTTCAGGATATCAAAACACTGTGTGAGGGTCATGAAAACATAGATAAACCAGACACAAAGGTCTGTCAATACATGACCATGTGATAGTGATGACCAGAATCCTGCACACGTGGGTTTTTTCTGTTTGAGTTTCCTGGTCTTTCAGTTTTTGTTATGTTATGTTATGTTAACATGCTCAAAAAACGTGGTGGCTAGCAGGGCATAATTAACCCCTTCCAGGGACTAAATAATACCTTCTAAAATATCAAATTGAAAGAATCAACAGAAAATAAAAAGTAAGAAGGGATACTATTTTCCTTTTGGAGACATTTATTTTACTTTGTAGCAAACGACTTTCAAGATGTGTACTGCAAAGACACCCCAATAGCATGAGAAAAAAAAAGTGGCTTTACATCATGTTACTGTTGTTGCAAGATGATCACTCATCTCAGCTCTGCAACAATAAATCGCATCCGGGGATGCTGCTGGTACCCGTAGCCAAGGTCCATCACCACCGCCGTGGGGTGCTCCATGTGGAAATGCCCCGCTTCTTGTCTGTTCTGTGGGTCAGCATTTACCAGCTCCTCGCTGGTGCTCCCAAGCACACTCCGGTTGATGCTGCCCCTGGACCCGTGCACCCGTGCAGGGATGTATCCGGGGTAGCTGCAGAAACGCAGCTACAGGATCCTGGAATTGGCTATATAATATCCAAATTGTTTCCAAAGGGATTGCGCCAACTGACACTCCTACCAGCCGAGCCAAAGAGCTCTCAAGGATCCATCCTCACCAACAAGTAGTATTGTCAGACTTTTTAACTTTTGCCAATCTGGTGGGTGCAAATGGTATCTCATTATTGTTTTAATTTGCATTTCTCAGATTACTAATGAGGTTAAGCATCTGTTCATGTGTTTATTTGCCATATTTTTTCCTCTGCTGTGAACCTATTAGGTTGTTTGCCTTTTTATTACTGATTTGGCAAAGTTTTTTCTTTTTAATATATTTTGATGATTAATCCTTTGTTAGTTAAATGTGTTGCCAATCTGTACTCCCAGTTCATGGCTTGTCTTTCTACTGTTTTCCTTGTATATGTTGAGACATAGGAGTTCTTAATTTAATGTAGTTGACTTTCTTGCTTTGTTTCCTGGTTGTTGTTGTTGTTGTTGTTTCTTTCAAGGTTTGTTTTCTATGACTAGCTTAATACCTTTCCCCCATCTCAAGGTTGTAAAATTATTATACTGATTTTTCTTGTGAGAGCTTTAAAGTTTTGTGATTCATACTGATGTTCTCAGTGCACAGCTAGATTTGTCCGAGCTTGCCAATGCGGGGTGGGGGGCCGGGAGACAACTTCATCCCCCCTGTGTATAACCAATTTTCTAACACCAACAATTAAATAGTCCGTTTCTACTTGCTCCTTTGTCATGCTACTTTCTTCTGCGTCCGAGTGCACTTTTCAAAGAGTTAAAAGCATTTTTTATAGATGTGTATAGTGAGCATTTGTCAAAGCTGTAGTCAACCTTCGGGGGGTGGGGGGAGCCAGTGAAATGCAGAGCTAGTTCAGGAGATGCAATGGCTGCCACAGAAGCCATCAGTTGGCTACAAAGTCGTGCAAAGGGAACAGAACTAAGTTAGATGCAGTTACCCTCTTACAGGGCCCAGTGACCATCACCCTGGCAGTCCTCTTCTCTGCCGCACAGAAATCACTGCCTTTGCACTGAGACAAGGTCACGTGTGCTGTATCAGCTGGCTGCAAGTGCGCATCTCCCATGATGGGGCCTGAGTCCCCGTCAATGAGAAGCAGCGAGTCCAAGGAAACTCTATCCGCTGGCGGCCCGAGGCCGGCGCTGGACCGCTCTGTGAGGCAGGGCTTCTCGGACCTGAGCCTGGAGTCCCTCCGAGGGCCTGTGGCAGTGGAGGGCCCGCGGCCCAGGGGTCCTGGTTCTGGCGTGAGGCCCAGGAATCTGCATCTTAGCAGGTCCATCTGGGGAGCACGTCTGCCGTGACTTCGAGGGTACACGCAGGCAACCTTTTGCCCTGAGTCCAACACCCAGCTAACATTTCTGTGTTTTACGGCCCCCCCACCCCCCGTCTGCTGCCTGCGCTGGAGCCCTGTGCTCAGCCTTCCTCACCCCTCCTCACCACCAGCCCAGCTCGCCTTCTGTGCTGGAGCCTGGGACACTGGGGCGTTCTTCCCATTTTCTTCCCTACAGATTTCGGAATCCGCTTGCCAAAGTCCTTGTGGGTGTGGTGGGAGCAGAGGCACGAGCATTTACACAAATTTGGGGGGAAGTGACATCTTTTTTCCTCAGTGTTCTGATTTCTGAGCAAGGCGATCTCTTCATGTATTTAGCTCTTTGTTCACATCTTTCCACGAAGCTCTGCAATTTTCTCCACAGTTCTCGCATATTTTGCTAGATTAATTCCAAGGTATTTTGTTTGGTTAAAGAGCACCTTTGTATATGAAGCCTACCCTGAAATGCTTATTCCATTCCTATCTATTGTGAGAACTAGAATATTCAAATTTACCTCTCATTTTGACTTTCAGCTTCTTCTTTTTTTAAAACCTAATTTTCTATTGTTTCTTTCTTAATTCTCTCTCTGTCTCCCTCTCTGTCTCTCTCCCTACCCCCTTCTCCCTCCTCCCTCCATCCTTCTCTCTCTCTCGCTTTCTCAGTAATTTGGAAGTCAGGCACTCTGCACCCTATTTCTTTTCCTTTAGGAACAATTCCAAAAAACTTGCCATGCCTTTTGAACATTGTGAAGACTACAGTTATTTTACTTTACTATCCTTTCCAACAATGTAAGAATCTTATAAATGCATTTGCTTTGTTAATGTAAATTTAATTTCTATAAAGTTTTGTAACTGTATGAATTAAACATTTTCATTGTCATTCTATATCACCAAAGTGTATTAGACATGCCTGTGGGCTTCTGGCAGAGTGTCCTCGGAAGCGCCCTTTGTGAGGATTGGACAGTAGTAAACTCTCTTAAGTTTACATTGGGCTGAGAATATTTTGATTTTATCCTTTTGTTACAAAGATACTTCCATAGTTAGAAATTTCTAGGTTGATAGATATTTTTGTGAGCAGTTTTAAAATGTCTTTGATATAATGTATTTCTTTTTTTTGTTTGTTTTAATTTATCCCTATGGAGTAGTAGTGGGCCTCCTGAATGTGAGAACTTTGGTCTTTTCTCAATTCTGAAAAATCACCAACCCTTATCACTTGGTGTTTGTTTATTTGTTCGTTTTACCTCCTACCAGATAATGATTAAAAATAACTGAATATCTCCATATCCTCTGCATCAGTTAACACCAGGTGTCTTTCCATCTTTCTATGCCCGTGCTGGAGGCCAGGTGATTTTTCAACTCTATATTCTAATTCTCCAAATTCTCTCTCCAGTTGGAGCGTAATGTGCTGTTGAATCCATCTGCTAAGTTTTTCATTCCAAATAGGAAATATTTTCTGTTTAGTGTAATTTGTTTTTATTTTTTTTTAAATCTAGCTATTGTTTTGGGTCTCCTTTCATTTTTTTTGTCATACCCCATCAATAGCTTTCGCAACTTTTTAAACTAATAACTTCATTTCGTAGAACAGTTTAAGCTTTACGGAAAATCAGCAGAAACTACAGAGAAGTAGGGTGCGCTCCCTTCCTCGCCGCCCCCCCACACACACTTTCCTCTGATTAACATCTTATGGGTTGTGCAGAGCCATCTGCTGATGCGTCAGTCCTGATGCATTACTGTTAACAAAGACCATTAGGGTTCACTCTTGCTGTTGTACATTCAACATACACATTTGTAATGGACGGATCTATAACGACATGTACTCACCATTATAATGGCATCCAAAACGGTTTCCCTACCCTAATAATCACCTGTATTTGACCTATTCACCCCCCACCCCCGCAAACCCTGACAGCTACTGGTCTTTTCACTGCCCCAATATTTTTGCTTTTTCCAGTATCATAAAGTTGGAATCACACATTACGCAGTCTTTTCAGACTGGTTCTTTCACGTGGTAATGTGCATTCAAGGTGCCTCCATGTCTTTTCAGGGCTTGACATCTCATTTCTTTTCATCACGGACTATCCCATTGTCTGATGGACCACAGTTTATCTGCTCACCTTGTTGCTTCCACATTTTGGAGATTATTAATAAAGCTGCTATAAACATCCACTTGCGGGGTTTTGTGTGGACATGTTTTCAACTCTTTGGGGTAAACACCAGGGAGTACATTTGCTGGATCTTATAGTGAGTATACTTAGTTTTGGAAGAAACCACCCAACTGTCTGCTAAAGAAGCTGCACCATCCTGCATCCCCAGAAGCTCTGATAAGAGTTCCTGTTGCTACACCTGTTTTCCAGCATTTGGTGTAGTTGGCGCTCTGGAGTCTGGCCCTTCTCATAGATACTCAGTGGCGTCCCATTGTTGGAATTTGCGACTCCCTGACGACAAACGGTGTGGAGCATCACATGATACACTGATTGGCCATCTGTACATCTTCTTTGCTGAAGTGTTCAGATCCTTGGCTCATTTTCTAACCAGGTTCTTTGTTTTCTTAGTGCTGAGTTGTATAAGAGTGCTTTATACATTCTGGACACCAGTCCTTTATGAGATGTGAATTCTGCAAATATTTTCTCCAGTTTGTGGCTTATTTTTCATTTTCCTAAGTGTCTTTCATGTAGCAGAAGTTTTAAATTTTATTTAAGTGAATTCGTTATTTTGTAGACCGTGCCTTCGGTGTTGGGTCTAAAAAGTCACTGGAAAACTCAAAGCCATCTGACTCTCTCCTGTGTTCTCCTCTAGGATTTTATAGTTTTGTATGTTACATTTGGGTCTATAATCTATTCTCAGTTAATATTTTGAAGGGTGTGAGATCTGTGTCTACATTCATGTGGCTGCCCAGTTGTTCCAGCACCAATCGTTGGAAAGACTATCTTTGCTTCTTTGCCAAAGATCAGTAGACTGTGAGTAAGCGAGTCTACTCTAGGCCCATTCTGCCCCATTGATCCATCTGTCTGTTCTTTGGCCAGTGCCACACTGTCCTGATCACTGAAGCTGTGTGGTAGGTCCTGACGTCAGGTCATGTCAGTTCTCCTACTTTACTCTTCTCCCATTGAGTTTTACAAACACATTAAGCAAGTGTATATATATATATATATATATAGTATAAAAGTGTGTGTGTGTGTGTACATGTTGTATAAAAACATCATAGTCTCTGTTTGTTCCTGCTGATTTTTGCTTCATATTACAATTTATTTTAAAAATGAGCTCATGTTTCTTAAATGTTTTCTGTGGAGATTCTCTGAAGCCTAATTTTAAGGTGTTTCCTTCAGAAAAGACTTTTGTTTGATGCTACAAGTTGAAATAGAGGACCCTGTGTAAGGAAATTTTTAACCCCGGGGAATTTAGGGGCACTCTGCACAAAGGACTGCTTGAGGTGAATTTTCAGGAGATATTTTTTTACTCTTTTCACATAACCCTAAGACGATTTTTCTTATTATCATCTTTTTTGGTTCAGATATAGAGTTGCCAAATAAAATACAGGCTACACATTTAATTTGCATTTCAAATGAACAATGAATATGTTTTTAATATACATATTTTATAGGACATGTTTACATTAAAAATTATTCACTTATCTGAAATTCACATTTAACTGGGCATCACTAAGTCTGGTAGCTCTGGTTAGTGTGCTTTTTAGAAGAGTTCATCCTCTCACTTAGGGCAGTCCAGTTCCAAACATTTAGCTTCTCTATCCATTTTAAGAAAATTTTTGTATATGGTGTTGGGTCAGGTACAACTTTGTTCCTCCGCTTATGGATAACCAGTTTTCCCAAGACTATTGATTAAAGAGATTGCCCTTTCCCTCCCGAACGGTCTCAATACCCTTGTTGAAATTTTTTTGACCATATAAGCTAGGATTTGTTCCTGGGCTATTTTATTCCTTTGGCGTATATGTCTAGCTTTATGCCAGAACCACACTGTTTTGATTCCTATAGCTTTGTATTAAGTGTTTAAATCAAGGCATGTGAGCCCTCAACCTGGTCTTCTTTTTTACGGCTATTTGGCTTATCCACAGTCCCATGAGAGTCCATATCAATTTTAGGGTGGATTTTTGCAAATTATGGATAAAAAAGACCCTTTTAATAAGAATTGCATTAAATCTGCAGATCACTTTGAGCAGGACTGGGATTCAGACAATGTGAAGTCTTCCAGTCCAGGAGCTCAGAATGCCTTCCCACGTCTTCCTCAGGTTCTTTCACAGTTTCCCTTGTGTAGGTCTTTCACTGCCTTGGTTAGGTTTATTCCTAACTATTTTATTCTTTTCTATATTATTGTAAATGGAATTATTTCCTTGATTTCTTTTTGGGGATTGTTCGTTGTGAGTGTTCAGAATGCAGCTGAATTTTGTGTGTGAATTTCATGTCTCACAACGTCACTGGATTCACTCCTTACCTGTAATAGGGGTGTGTGTGTGGAACCTCTAAGGTTTTCTGCTTGAAAAATCATTTTTTCTGCAAATCTAGATAGTTTTTCTTAAAACCATGTATTTTTAATGTACAAAATTTAAAGGCCATGTGAACTAATAATCAAAATTAGGGAAAATATAGAAAGAATTAATAATCTAGTTGGAACAAAGAATTCCTGCCCTATTCTTGGAATAAGGAAGAGAATGAAGACTGGAATCACAAACTATCTTGAAACCGATGAGCAGGAGCTAGGACTGCATTTACTACCGAAATGTGGGGTGCTGCCCAAGCCCTCTAGTGTTGCTATCAACAACAACGACAAAAAAACTAATCTGCAGGAAATGTAGATTCATGTTGGGAAGCTAGAAAAAGAAAATCTAAACAAATGAAAGGAGACTAGGAAGTGAGCTTAATAAAGATTATAAAACTGGAACGAATAAAGATTAAAGATTGAACTAATCAAATAGGCAGGAAACAAAATAGATAACAAGATACATTTTATACAAGGTGTTCTTTTCACCAGAACAATAATATAATTAAACCGTATGTGAACCAAAGTAGGGAGCAAATGTGCAATCCTAAGGGTACAGAAACATATAGGCACACAAAAGAGTTAAAATAATTAGAAGTAAATATTAGCTATAACTTCAGAAAAATAACTGAAGAAACACAGAGAAGGTAAATAATCCTCTGCTGAAACACACATGATAAAAATGATCCAAGGAGAATTAGAAAATTTGAGTACACTATTATCCAAGGAAGAGTTAAAAGATGTTAAAGATTGACCTTAAAAGAGGTAAAAAGTTAAGTTGTTTCAGATTTTAACATTTAAGTAACAGATAAATACAATGTTATTTAAACTATTCAAGAGCAACAACAAAAAGAAATAAGTGTTCCCCAGATCATTTTGTGAAAACAGAACAAATTATTACTGAACCTGATAAATATAGAAATATTAAAATCACAGACCAATGTTAAACATTAATATAGCTACCAAAATGTAAATAAAATATTACTAATTAAAATCTACAAGTAAAACTAACCAAAGAATCTCTAATTATGATCACGTGATATTTACTCCAGGAATGCAGTAACAGTGAAAAATCAGGAAAATAACAAAATAACTTACTAGATCAACAAATTAAAGATGGAGGCCTCAGCATAGGCTATCAGAAACACTGCAAACACTGGATAGAACTTAAAAATCATTCCTAATTGTGGGGAAAAAAACTTTGGGAAAAACAGCAATAGAAGGACACTAAAAATATAAAGTATCTTTAGCAAAAACCAAAAATCTTTAGCCTGTGTGTTATGGATCAGGTATTTTGTACAATGACTCTCAAGTGGGATTTTTTTCTGTTTAGTTTGTTTTGTTTAGTTTTTGCTCAGGACCAGACTTGAGTTGTGGGTTTTGAGGAGGAAGACCACAGAAGTAAAGTGCCATTTCCAGCCCCTTTTCCCCCCACCCTTTTCAGTGAGATCGTTTCATGCATCTGTAATATAGTTAAATTATTTTTTGTCACATTTTGCATTCCATTTGGGATCCTAAATGATTTTTGAAAATTTTGCATACATAAATGTTCACTCTGTGCTATAAAGTTCTGTGGGTTTTACAAATGCACAGTGTCAGGTATTCACATTACAAAATCTTAGAAAAGAGTTCCATTGTCCGAAACTATTCCCTGGGCTTCATCTAGGGAGCCATCCCCTCTCCCTCCTACCACCTAGCAATACTAATTCCTTTTCTCATTCCCATAGTTGTGCCTTTCCCAGAATGTCATCTGAATAGGATCATCTAAGTCTTCAGATTATCTTCTCTCACCTAGTAACATGCATCTATGATTCACCCATGTCCGCGTGTTGCTTTCTAGCTCATTTCTTGTTATTGCTGCATCATTTCCCATCAGATGGATGCACCGTAGTCGTTTACCCATATTCACCTGCTGTAGGACATCTCTCCTCAATGCCATGCTATTTTTATTACTCCAGCTTTATAGCAAATTTTGGAAGAGTTCTCCAACTTTGTTCTTCAGTATTATGTTAGCTCTTCTAGATCTTTTGCTTTTAATACTTTTGAAATTAAGACTTTATTTTTTAGAGCAGTTTTAAGTTCACGACAAAATTGAGGGGAAGGAACAGAGATTTCCCATAGACTCCCTGACCACCACCCCCATAGGCACAGACTGCCCCATCAGCAACATCCCCACCAGAGGGGCGCCTGGGTGGCTCAGTCAGTAGTGGGGCATCCGACCCTTGGTTTCGGCTCAGGTCATGATCTCAGGGTCTTGAGATGGCGCCCTGCGGGGGGCTCTGCACTCAGCATGGAGTCTGCTTGCCCTTCTCTGTCCCCTTCTACCCCTTCCCCCCAAATAATAAATAAATAAAATCCTTAACAAAAATCCACACCAGAGTGGTGCATTTGTTACAATGGATGGCCCTACAGGGACACATCATTACTACCCAAGTCCATAGATTACATCAGGGCTCACTCGTGGTGGTGTACGTCCTATGGGTTTGGACAAATGTGCAATGTCATCTATCCACCATGATGGCATCACAGAGTAGTGTCACTGCCCTAAAAATCCTCTGTGCTCCACCCGTTCATCCTCTCTCCCTCTAAACTCTGACAACCACTGATCCTTTCACTTTCTCTGTAGTTTTGCTTTTTCCAGAATGTCACTTGTTTGAAATCATATAGCATGTGGCCTTTTCAGCTTGGCTTCTTTCAGTTAGTAATATGCATTCAGGGTTCCTCTGCGTCTTCCCATGGCTGGATAGCTCATTTCTTTTTACTCTTGAACCACCTGTGGTCTGGATGGACCAGTTAATTAATCTGTTCACCTACTGAAGGACACTGTGGTTGCTTCCAAGTTTTAGGAATTATTTTTTTCAAGTTTTAGCAAGTATTAATAAAGCTACTGTAAACACCTGTGTACAGATTTTTGCGTGACTATAGTTTCTAACTCCTTTGGATAAAATCAAAGAGTGAAATTGCTGGGTCTCGTGGTAAGAATATATTTAGTTTTGTGAGAAACTGCCCAACTCTCTTCCGCAGCGGCTGCGCCCTGTCGCCTCCCCACCAGCAGCGAGTGCGAGTTCCCACCAGCAGCGAGTGCGAGTTCCCACCAGCAGCGAGTGCGAGTTCCCACCGCTCTCCCGTCCCCGTCAGCGCTGGGCGCCGTTCTCATCCGTGTGCAGTGGTGTCCCTTTGTGGTTGAAACTTGTCTCCCCGATGACACACGATGTGGAGTGTATTTTCATGTGCTTATTTAAGGGTTTTTTTGTATATTTGGATAACAGTCCTTTATCAGACGAGTCTTTTGTAAATATTTTCTCCCAGTCTGTGGCTTATCTTCTCATTCTCTTGACATTGTCTTTTTCAGAGCAGTTTTTAATTTTAATGACTTTACCAGTTCTTTCTTTGATGGGTTGTTTATAAAAAGCCATCGCCACACCTAAGGTCACCTAAAGTTTCTCCTTTGTGATCTCCAGGAGTTTTATAGTTTTGCATTTTATGTCTAAGTCTTGGATCCATTTTCAGTTAATTTGTGTGAAGATTGTAAGGTCTTCGTCTAGGTTTATCTGTCTGCACAGGGCTGTCCAGTTGTCCCAACACCGAAGCACTCCACCCACTGACCCAAGTACACATGTGTGTCCGTGGCCCCCGGCTCTCTGCCTGCACCCTGCACTACTCTCCACGCGGCTGCTGGAGTGTGTTGTGAACCTCCCCCAGGACCTGTGGGGGATAAACTTCTCTGTTTCAGTCTCTTCATGGTCTTTAGTTGAACCACAGCTCACCATCAGGAACCCCAGGGCTCTACTTGACAAATGTTAATTTGACATTTCACAACTCCTACATAAGCATACATAATCATATGCATTGTTGGTATTGTTATCTTGAACAAACCACTGTGTATTAGAGCAACTGAGAATAAGAAAAATAAAAGTTTCTATTTTACCTTCACTTACTTCTTCTCTGATGCTTTCCCTTGCTTTCTATAGATCTCAGTATCTGACCTATATTATTTTCCTTCTCTTTAAATCATTTCATTTAACATTTTTGTAAGAAAATTCTCCAGGAAACAAATGTTTGTCTCTGAGTCTTTATCTCTTCATCACTTTTGGAGGATAATTTCTCAGGGTACAGAATTCTGGGTCACTTCTTTCTCTAAATACTTTAAACATGTTGCTCCTCTGTCTTCCTGCTTGATTGTTTTCTGAAGAGAAGTCAGATGTAATCCTCATTTGTTTATCCATATGGGTGAGATGTGCTTTTCCTCTGGCTTCTTTTGGGATTTTTTTCTAGATCTTTGATTTTCTAAGGTTTGAAAACGATATTCCCAGGTAGGGTGTTGTGGACACGTTTCCTGCCTAGTGTCCTCTGAGCCTCCTGCATCTGTGGTTTGGTGTTTGACATTAATTTGGGAAAATTCTCCTTAATCATTGTTTCAAATGTCCCTTTTGTTCCTTTTACTTCTGCTGTTTCTTTCATGCCGGCGTTGCACCTAATAGGCTGCCCCACGGCCCGTGGATGTGCTCTCCTGTTTTTCTTTTCAGTCTTTGTTCTGCCTGCTTCTGGCCGACGCGGATTCCGCTGATACGTCCTCTAGCTTGGGGAGTCTTTCCTGAGCTCTGTCCAGTCTGCTAATGAGTTCGTCAAAGGCATTCTTCATTTCTGTTATAGTGTTTTTTATCTTTACATTAATTTTGGCTCTTCCTGAGGATTTCCATCTCCCTGCTCACACTGCCCATCTGTTCTTGCATGCTGGCTACTTTATCCACAGAGCCCTAGGCATATTCATCATAGTTGTGTTTAAATTCCCGGTCTGGTAATTCCAACATCCCTGCCATGTTGGTTCTGATGTTGCCCTAGCTCTTCAAATTGTGTTTCTTGCCTTCTGGTGAGCCTTCTGTTTTTTTCTTGATAGCTGAGCATGATGCACTGGGTCGAGGGAACTGCTGAAAGTGGGTCTTGAGTGGGGTGGTGGTGAGGGTGGGGAGGGGAGTGTCTGTAGTCCTATAGGGTTAGGACTGTGGACTTCACACATGCTCCTCATGTTTGTTCTCCACCTTATCTGGGGCAGGATGGCTGAAAGGGGATGGACTTGGGCATTTCCCATCTCTCTGGTCAGTTAGACTCAGACATGTAGTTTCCCAGACTAGTCCCCCTGCGTCCAGACCTTGTTAGGAAGAACAGACAGCTCTGTCCTGTTACAAAATGGATCTTTCCCCTCCTGTGGGAGGTCCAAAGGGGTTCTTCTCTGATATTTATTGAGGGAATCTGGTTGAGCTCCTGGAGGGAAATCTCCTACTAGTGTGGGGACTCTTCTATGACTGGGTCCCCCCTGGAGTTTTTAAGTCTCAGACGTGAGCCTCTAGTACTCATCTGCAGGGACTAGCTCCCACAATGGCTCCCATGTGGGAGTCCCTGCCTGGGAAACCATGACGCCTTTCACATGAACTTTAGAATAAGTTCATTGAAATCTGTAAAGTAGGATTTGGGGGTTTTAGTATGGATTTTATTAAGCTTATAGCTCAAGTTGGAAATAACTGACATCTTAACAATATTGAGTGGTCGAATCTCTCCCCCAAAAATCTCTCCCTCCTTAGATCTTTGATTTCTTTCATCAGTTTTGAATTTTTCCACATATAAATGCTGTACATATCTTGTTAGATTTATAGCTAAGTGTTTCATTTTTTAATGCTATTTTAAAAGATATTTTTTAAATTTAATTTTATTTTATTATGTTTTGTTAGTCACCATACAATACATCATTAGTTTTTTGATGTAGTGATCCACGATTCATTGTTTTCGTATAACACCCAGTGCTCCATGCAGGTATTTTTATTTGAAATTCCAATTGTTCATTGCTGTGGTAAGAGAAAGAAGTTAACTGTTGTATATCAGCATTTGTCCTGTCTTTCAGACATCGTTTGTCTGTCTCCCCGCTCAGCAGGTGGGTCTGCATAGATGTTGTAGATGCCATCAGTTTTACTGCTTTTCTTAAAAAATACCTACTAATGTTTCCACTGATTTTCTGTACTGACCACTTTCAATGCCATTGATTTCTTCTTTAATTTTTATTTCTTTTCTTCTTGCTTTCAGCTTTAAATCATCCTTTCTCTAGTTTCCCAATGCTTAGATTATGATTCTAGGTCTTTCTTATTTCTAATATATGCATTTAGTGCTATACATCTTCCTTCAAGTGCTGCTTTTGCTGCATTTCATAGATTTTAAGTTGTATTTTCATTTAATTTACTTAATTTTTTAAAGATTTCCTTTAAGACCTCTCTCATTGACATGTTTTATTTTTCTCCAAATATTTGCCTATTCTCAAGCTATCTTTTGGGTATTTATTTCTAGTTTAATTCTGCTGTGGTCAATAAACATACTTTGTGTGATTTCTGTTCTTTTTAAAGACGTTATGGTGTATTTTATGGCCCAGAACTTGAGCTAACTTGGTGAATGTCCAATGTTAGCTTGAAAAGGATGTATATTCTGCTCTTGTTGGTCTACAGATGGAGTGGTCTACAGATTCCAATTAGATGGAATCGATTGATAGTGCTGTTTGAAAAAACTATACGCTTAGTGATTTTCTGACTGCTTGATGTGTCAGTTACTAAATGAGGGTATAGGTACCTTTCCCATAAGAGTGGATTTTTTATTTCTCCTTTCCATTCTATGACTTTTGCTTCATGTATTTTGATGCTCTGTTGTTAGGTGCATACACATTTAAGATTGTTATCTTTTAGAGCATTTACTGCTTCATCATTATGGAATGTCCCCTTCAATCCCTGATGATTTTCCTCCCTCCAAAAGTCTTTGTCTAAAATTAATAAAAGTTCTCTAGCTTTTCTTTGAAAGGTTTCAGATTCATCTGGCATCTGTGTCTCTGTCTCCCCGCAGACTCTAGGCTTCCCTAATTCTCCTCCTCAGGGAGTCTGGTCTTGTACCCTTACAGCTGGGACCACAGGAGCTGCTGTGAGGCCAGGTGCTAGGGAGAAGAGCAGTCCATTTTCTGGTCATCCTCAGAAATGCTTCTTCATCCTCCTGCCCCAGTGGGCATTGGGGAAGTGGCCTTCCTCCAGGTGGAACACATCTTGGTGACAGTCTTTGTGCTCAAATGGAGAACACCTGCCTGCTCCCTCATGATTCCTCCCCTGCCCTGCCAGAGGCACTCCGGAGCCTTCCTCAGGGGTTTCTGCAGGCAGAGCTCATGTGAGTGCAGGGTACCCCCTGGACTGCGGTCCGGGAGTCTCTCCCTCTCGTGTGGTCTCTCTCTCTCAGCAACACACAGAGCTGCCCTGTACTTCCCTGGGCTCTATGCCAGCAGGGCTTCTGCCCCAGCTCTGTGGGCAGGCCCCGCTGACCCTCCGCATCACCTCTCTTTCCAGATGTCAGGGAGGAGATTCCCTGTGACCTGAGCTCTCTGATATGTTCATAGAAAGTTGCTGGCTATCTGATTTTTTTTCCTACCTTTTTCTTATTATAGAACAGAAGTGACAATTTCTATGATCTTTAAATGTCAGAGCTGAAAGTGGACGTTCTGTGTATTTATACACAAAGGGTAAAAATAATGAAATATTCATTGTGAAAATTGAAAAAAGCTACAAAGGAGATAGATAAAATGTAGTGGATCAAGGTCTTAGAAGTGGCTGGAAAGACGGAATCGAGGAAATGGGTTGAGGGTTAGTTCAGAAAAAGAAGAGGGATATTTTCTTATCAAGAAAAGAAGATCTGAGACGTTCCTTTTGGAATGGATTTGGTATTTCAGAAGAACAGAAAATTAAGTAGTTTGAATGACAGTGAATTTAGTGACTTGGGCAGAGTTGAAATTATTGATAGCAGAAGCATATAGAATAGAAACAACGAAAATTACTAAGTTTTAAAATTTGTCAGTTAGCAGGGAGAGGCCACCTGATGTCAGGAACATGATTTTATACCGAGACTCAGGGGCCACATTTCCCGACTTTCTGTCCCTCACTCACCAGCACGGATCCAGACAGGACGGGGTCTCACCCAGGGCGACGCTGGGTGCATTCATCAGCTGGGGCTGCTGCCACAAAACACCACAGACCAGAGGCTTAAGCAGCAGACCTTTACCTTCCCACATTCCTGGGGCTCTGGAGGTCTGAGGGCAAGGTGCCGGCAGGCTTGGTGTCTGGTGGACTCTGCCCAGCCCGCAGATGGCCATCCTGTCATGGTGCCTTTTCTCTGTGTCTGCACTTCTTGGGACTCCTCCTCCTCTTATGAGGACACCAGCCTTCGTATTAGACCTCGCTCTGAGGACCTCAGTGAACCTTGATTACCGCTTTAGTAGCCCTGTGTCCAACGCTGTCACACTGTCGGTTAGGGCTTCAACATATGAATTGAGGGGACACAGTTCAGTCCATGACCCTGGGCAGGGGGAATGGCATGAGGTCCATGGTGGGAAGAGCTCAGGGGCAGAGCAGTGTCCACAGTGGGTGAGGACAGGAGAGCTGGCTCAGGCTGCTTGCCTCTGGGGAGACGACATGGGGGTTAGAGTCCACACGGAAGCCTGAGGAGTGATATTTCTAAAGTGCCTTCTGAACGGGAGCCCACAGTGATTTCTGTGAGAATCTGTGAGAGCCAGATGACTCGACGTTCAGATGCCTTCACGACATAGAGCTTGTTCTGTTCAGGGAGCAGGTCTGAGCCAGGCTGGCCTGCCGGACCACTGACGGTGCCATCGCAGGAATAAACCACACTGCTCAGGTGCGGTCGCTTGGCTGAAGGTTTCACCTCTTCTGAAAATGAATTTGGAAACCATCCCAAATTATGCATCTGCTTCTATAATTTACAACTCTGACGATCAGAACAGTGGGTAAACTGGTGTCCCTCCTCTGGGTCCCACCGAACACCAGTGGGTGATTCCCACCTGTCTCACTGGGCTCCACCAGTCTCAGCCCAGGACCTGCCGTCTGTCCCTGTTCCACCTGCAGACACCTCCAACAGAGCGCCTTGGGTTCATCCCGTTGATGTAATACCAGCCAAACACCCCGAATTCTAAATCCTCACTCACTGTGCAGAATGCTCTAGTGTTCTACTCATTCCACCTCTTTCTGAAGGTAAACCCCATTCATTGTTGGAAATGATAATCACATGGCCACATGTTTGAAAATATTATTGCTCCAGATGCAGCTTCTTAGGAAAATGTGTTTAGAATTCTTCAAAACAAATCCTGAGTTGGGGGGGGACCCCAAGATCTCCAGTGAGCCAAAGGGTGCTCATCACTACATTTTCCATGTCATCTGAGAAAATCTTCTGGGTCAATCACCGGAAGTCCTCCTTACAGAAAATATCTGATCCAAGGGTCCATTCGTGTTTTCCATAGAAGCACATTGGAGTCAGCTTGCAAGCTCCTGGTCCTCACCATGGAGCAACTGGAGAAACATTCTGGGGAGCAGGGCGGGAGTCTGAGTCCCCGAGGTGCCCCTGCGGGTCCCAGAACACAGTAGGGCTGCAGGTGTGGCTCGAGCCCAAGGTAGTACAGACTGCAAACCAAGCAGATCTGAGCCCCAGCACCCAGCTTTGCAGTCACATGGGACGGCGTCTTTGTGCAATCCGGGAAGAAGACTTCTGTGCAGATTCTCAGGGTAACTTCCCAGCAGAGACACCACCTATTTAAGAGCACAAACTATTTTTAGTCATTTAGTGACTACACTTCCATGCAAACAATTCATATGCTAATTAAACATGTACCTATTCATTATGGCAGCATTTCTAATAGATCACGCACACTAACCTCCTCTTGGGTTACCATTTGAACCTGATGCTAAAATGATGCTACTTTTTAAAATATTTAGACAGTTCTACTAATGACAGTTGAGAAAACATTGCTCATACAACTCACCTTGTTTGCATATATGAGTTCTTCATATAATTACAAATCCTTCACCTAACTTACACTTCAACTCCTGCGTTTTCGATTTACTGAATGCACTGCATCTTCGCTGCCTCTGCTACATGTAATTTAGCTAAGTAGCTTCTCACTAGTCTTTTACAACAACGGCTGTGGCGTTTTACAAGTTGGCCAAGTGACTAAGCTGGACGAGTTGCCTGCAGAGCTCAGCTAGCTCCCTCATAGGGGACGAAGTGTCCCATTGCGCCTATAGATATCTCGCCCCCCACGGACATCTGACACTTCCCAGCCTGCGTCCCAAACCTCCAGCTGTTGATTGTATAACTTTAGGTAAGTTACTCAGTCTATATTAATCCTCCATAAGGTGCTCGTGGAGGAATGCAGCCCATGGTAGCTCTAAGTGCATATAAATAAATATTTAGGAGGAAATACACCACTTGTTCCTTAAGTGGGCCCTATTTTTGCCCAACATGAGGAAGGTTCATCATGGGCCCAAATTTAATGTCTCCAAATGCCTTTGAGCTTGTAGGCATTCGTCTGGTGCTCTGAGTTGGGACTTTTCACATTTGCAAGGACATTTCTCCCAGTCACGAAGGCTCGCGCTTCATCCCTAATATCTATGGCTGTTATCTAGTTTTAAGTAACGAAATCAACAAACACTACTAAAGATCAGTGTGCTAAGAAATAGGACTATAAAGAAAGAGAGCTGAAGCTTTCTCTCCTTTTGTTCTTTTTAATGTATAGGGTCCGTGTTGCCATGAGGCAACCAGAACGTAAGTCCCACGGGAACACCATGGTCGGCAACACTGGGGATTGACAGATGGAGTGTCCACTCTGGATGAGGAAGAAGGACAGGTGTCCTGGTCGCCCACTGCTGTGTAATAACCCACCCCAAAGTTGTGAGGCTTCAGGAAGTCACTACTGAGCCTCCCAGTCCAGGGAGCTGAGCGGCTCAACGGGGGGGGGTTTCAGGCTTGCGAAACTGCTAATGCCAGTGGCGGTCTCGGTGAGGCTGGGGTTGGTTCCTCCGAGTGCTCCACTGGGCCGGCCCACCAAGATGGCCTGCACTGTCTCTGCCCGGGGGTTTCTCACGGCCCTGCTGCTGGTTCTAAGAGCACATGGACCCGGGAGCGGGGAGTAGAAGCTGTCCAGGCCCAGAAACAGCTGTGTTCTACTGTGACCAAGCTGCCCAAACCCAAGACTAGGGGGAAGACTGAGAACCCGTGGCCCTTCGAGGACCCGGCACCTTGGCACAGGAGCCGACATGCAGGAGCAGGATGAGTGCACAGTGAGGACGTCATTCGGTGCTGGTGGAACACGGTGGGGGGAAGGGCGTGGACGGTGCCAGCTGGATTTGGGGCAGTGGGGTGGCTGGGGTGGAAATCTCAGTTTGCTGAAGCCTTTTAAAGCCCTGGTGAAAAGGAGGTGAGTATAGTGCTTCTCAAGCGATCTGTGGTGAAGGGTCGTCCTCCCTGCCCCAGTCCATCACTGACCAGCATCTTTGTAAAATAGAATAAAGTGAACTACTGGAAAAAGAACATTAAAAGCACTGAAACAGAAGCCTGATTTTTCTTTGTTTTGATGTGTTATTTCAGTTATTCTGTTAAACAGCCGTGAAGGTTTCCAAACACGTCCCCTACATGGGTTTGGTTTTGCTGCAAGCTTGTAGCCGGGGCTTGCACACCCACCTTGAGCAGCGCTGACGGCCCCAGACCTGAGGGCTCGGATGTGAGGATCAGGAATCAGGTAAGTTCAGTGTGATCCTGCGGAGATGTTGCCGTGCTTATTTTTATTTATCGTTTTGCTTCTCGGATTTGACTGTATGCTTCCACAGGGAAAGGGTGCACTCTGTTCCAGAAGTTCCCAGGAGAGCTGTGCATGCAGGGCTGTGGGAAATGACCGAGGACCATGCACACACTCCTTCTGTCACAGAAGCAGGCGCCCGTGTGCACGCTATCAAAATACATACACGCGGGACGTTTCTTTCTGAAAGGTAAGCGGGTTACAGAGAGTGGTTGTCCCAGGGGCGCTCACGTGGGGGCAAGACAGGGGAGCAGACACACTGGCTCACACCGTCAGAACTGTTCCGTGGTTTTCCACGAGTATCATTACACTTGGGGGAAGGCTTCCGTCCCACCCGCTTCCATCAGAATTGCCTGATTAGGCCTGCTTTATATGAACAAATATTGCAACTTTATGGTTTACTTTCACTTTAGAAATTTAAATTATGTGTACAGTTGTAATTTGGCTCACATTGAGTAAACATTAAACATTTACAGGTGATAAGAGCCTGGTCTGCAGGGCATGCGTAGATAATGGATGTCATTGCCCTTGGAGCTGATACCTTTGTTCAGTGAGGACAGTCCTGCTTGATTCTTGCAGCGTGAAAACCAAGCTGGGGGTCCGTTCCAACCGTGCCTGAGCTTGTCCTGGCCTCCTCCAAATGCAACAGAGCGAGGGCGAGTGCTGACCTCCTCACTCACCTCAGCGTAGCTCGCACGGCCACCGGGCAGGAACCCTCACTGGCCACGCACCCTAACTTCACTTGCTCACTGACCCCGATGCGTAACACCACAACACAGACAGGGTGGGTTCAGATGCTGAAATGTGGGCACTCTTATTGCATCTTTAAATAAGTATTTCCCGGGCACCTGGGTGGCTCAGTCGGTTGAGCGACTACCTTCGGCTCAGGTCATGATCCTGGAGTCCCGGGATCGAGTCCCGCATCGGGCTCCCTGCTCAGTGGGGAGTCTGCTTCTCCCTCTGACCCTCTTCGCTCTCGTGCTCTCTATCTCTCATTCTCTCTCTCTCAAATAAATAAATAAAATCTTAAAAAAAAATAGGTATTTCCCTGCTGCCGGGTACTCTGCAAGATGACTCCTCTTTGTTTGACCCAGGACAGTACGTGGGACATACCGGGCACTTAAGAGAGGTTTATTGAATGAATGACAGAATGTATACGTACTAGTTCAATGGTAAAGATCTTCTCTTTGCGATCCTGTGGTACATCCAGAGTACCGTGTTGTATTTCTTTGCTTAACTGACTGGCTTTCCAACTACCGTGAAAACTTCTGAGGGCTGGGGCCATGCTTTGTCTCTGTTTCATGACTATTTTGTGGGGGGTCTGACCCACCGCAGACAACGGAGAAACGTTACTTGACGGATGAAAACATACACATACACGTTGGTGCATAAAGTTTCATCTACATGGAAGCATGTAGCAATGGTTCTTTCCTTTTTATGGCTGAATAATAATCCACTGTGTAGACATCCCATAGTTAGTTTGTCCATCCTCCATTCATGGACATTGGGATTGTGTCTACCCCTCAGCTGTTGGGAGTACTGTTGTTTTGAATGTGGGCACACAAATGTCAGCTGCCGTACATGCTTTCAGTTCCTTAGGGGGAGTCCTCGGACGTGGGACTGCTGGATCCTATGGTAACACTCTGTAGTTTTGAGGGGAGCGGCCATACTGTCTTCTAGAGTAAAGCTGCACCACTTTACTTCCCACCTGGAATGCAGATGTCCCAAGTTCTCCACATCCTCGCCAACTTTTTTTTTTAAATAATAGCCATCTTCATATCTTGGATGTAAAGTGGTATCTCATGATTTTGATTTGTATTTCTCTAATGATTAGGAATATTGAGCACATTTTCATGTGTTGATATTAGTCATTTATGTATCTTTTTACGCAAAGAGCTATTCATGTTTTTGCCCATTTTCCATTTGGATTATTTATTGTTGAGCTGTAGGAGTACTTTATATACTCTGGATATCAATATTTTTGGCAAACGCTTCCCCCATTCTGGGGGTTACCCGTTCCCTCCCTTGATAGCACTCATCGGCGTACGAGAGTTTGGAATTTTCAGGAAGTTCAGTTTGCTTATTTGTTTTATTGCCTGTGCCTTTGGCGTCACATCATCTCAGAAATCACTGCCAAATCCACTGTCATGAAGCTTTTTCCATTTCCTCCTGAAAGTTTTGCAGTTGGAGGTCTTACATTTAGGCATTTGATCTCGATCCTTCCGGATAGTGAGTCTACATTTATCTCCTAACCTCTCATCAGCAATACTGTACTTCATAGAACCTGCCCGAGTGCTACATAAATAGCTAATAATCTCAGACTTTCCAACTGGTTTGGAGTTACTAAAACAAATGTGAGCCCAGAATAAACTAGACCTTCCTCTGTTTCTGTACAGAGCAAGGAAACAATGCTTGTCACTTTACACTTTTTTTTTCTGGGCTAATGTTGAAATGCGAAACTACTTACTCTTCTGAACCTCTTCAAAGAACCTGATGAAGTCAGCAGACAGTATCACACCGTGGAACTCCTAACCAAGGTGTGTGTGCTGGCTTCGTGCCGCATCCCCATTCTGATGCTCACTGGAACACACTGGTCATTTTAAAGGTCTTTTTTTGGTGTATCTGGAAGCAGAGCTATGGGGATGGGGGTTATTTACCAGTGACTGGGGATTTTGCCATACGTTTTCCCTGCTGGTGCTGTTTGCCTTAAATATCCTTGTTCAAATCGCATTCACAGAAGGCTTGAGCTGACTATTCTTCAGGAAAAAAAAATAAGAAAAAAAAACCTTACATTGCAGTAACGCTTAATTTGTGGAAAATTGCATTATGAATCAAGCATTTAGCAGTATGTGGGCTGTTTAGTTTTTAGTTGTGAACTTTCCTTCATAATCCAACATAATGCTGAGATATCAACAAGAACTTACCAATTTGGAAAACATTGAAATTTCACTATTTACATCAGAAGACATTCTGCTTGTGCTATTAGATTTAGTTTTCTCAAATGTGGAGCCAAATCGAGCGCCTAAAAGATATGACCAGACTTAGAAATGCAATAGGACCCTTCCCTTTTGTGCTTTAAGAGTTTCAGAGTCTCAGTTCAAGAATGGGAAAAATGTTTCAATCTCTGTGGTTATCACTACAATGATACAGCTCCTTTATTACTGTAATTATTATTAGCTGTAATAGTAGTGCTGTTATACTCTGATTGAATGTCTAATATTTTAAATATATTGTAGTCTCTGTTTTACATAATTCTAAAGAGCAAAGTGCTCTATCAGCTAAGCTTCGTTTAGAGGAAAAGCAGAAAGTATAAAAATTAGCTTCACAATGAACATAAAAGACCCTAGTCTCCTGTCAGGTTGCCGCTTGTCAGACAGAATGATATGTACAGAATAAGGCCGTTACCCAGATAACAGGAGTTCTGTCTATCTTTGTTAAAAAGTATGAAGATCATTAATGAAAAATGAATTGAGAAAGGAGGCCCCAAGTTTTAGAATAATTGTCTCATATTTTCTGCTTCCTTTTATCCAGAAGTGACCAAAGTTATTCTCCTGAGTCCTCAAAACAGGGTCCTCCTTCCCCCCAGATCAGCCTCAGCTGGGAGCTCGTCGTAAGTGCAGACTCTCGGGCTGGAGCCCAGATCTGCAGGATCATGATTTTCATCTTAACACATCCCCGGAGGCGCCCCGTGCCCAGGACCATCGGAGAAGAACTACCCTGCCCTCCTAGGGAAGCCGGAGTCATTTGTCTACAAACCTGGTGCATGCCTATCTTCTTTATATATGAGCCAAAGCTAGTGCATTTGTGTCTTTTTTTTGCCGGAAAATATCGACAGTCTTGCGAAATGCTGTAACAGCAGAGGTTGGGGCGGGGTGGGGGGCATAGCAGAAGGTGAACATGTTGGACTAAGCAGCGAATGTGACCTTACTTTCATCTTTAGAATCCTGAGCTGCAAGCAGGATGCTTCTTGACCCACAGTGCCAGGAGTATGAATTTAGAGGCAGAGCACAAAAGAGCGGACCTTGTGATGACCCCCCTGGTTTGCTGCTGGGTTCAGAGCAGTTGTTCCCCGTGACTTCCCTGATTAACATGCATCAGACAAGTTAAGGGACCTGAGTGAAAACCTGGTTTTCCAAAGCTGTCAACGTCCTGCCCTTCGATAAATGATGCAGAGCTGCCGCTCGACGTGGGGATGGAGATGTGTTTAGGCACTAAAACCACTGCTTCATGACATCACCCCATATCAGATTACACTGTAATGTCAGGAATGTAATCATTAGCATTTAAACATGCATAAAATTTAATTAACCTACTTACCAGTTTGCTTAGAACTTTTGAAGGGCTACCTAGAGTCCTCTCTGAGCATTTTATTGCAGAGTTTTGGAAAGCTCACAAAAGAGAGAAGTTCACTGGGATTTTTCTCCCTAAAGCTGATGGGCCGTGACAGATGAGCAGATGACCCAAGTTAATTATTATTGAATTCGTTATTACTGCTTTGTTGTCACCCAGCTCAGCCGGGGTAAAATGATGACAGTAGGTACCTCATTAAAACAGCTGTTTCAATTATGTAGCGGCAAATATTTAAAAAGCGAGCCTTCCAAGTTTAAAGCCGTTAACAAAGTTTGTTTGTGCTGGTTGTGCCAAGCTGATCTGACCGAAAAAAGAGGGGTGGGGGAAGGGAAGACACAGAGTATCACGGATGCTCAAGAGCAGAGTCGCCCCGGAAACCAGCCGCGCCCTCCTTGCTCAGTGGACTTCGGCAGGAAGGGGTGACGGGAGGGGCCGTCGGCACGTTCCCAGCACCTTGCTCCCTGGCTCCAGGTCGTATGTGCCTCCAGCCAGGCTAGAAAGGGAAAGGGCTGTTTGCCTGGATTCCTTTCCAGCTATGCTACGCCTGTCAGCCAGTGTGCTCTATTATTTTGAACTGAGCTAGGTGAACTTGTGTATGCATTCGTACAAATAAGGAGAAAGTCCCCCCATGTCCCCTTCAAGAAGAATTGCCCTTCACTTGAGAGTATCTGGGATGACTGCTTGTAGAGGTCAGCCGTCTTTCTTTTAACATATATCCACCATTAGAACATCCACTTGTAGATTAAGGCATGATAATTTATTAGTTAATCTGATTTTTTTCTGTCAATATGTGGCTGACTTAGAATCAATTAAATTTACAAAACTGTCAAAGTGGGGGTTTCCTGCCCCCTAACTAGAATTCACCTCTCTGCTTTGTTTTAAGTTACACATTCTTTCAGTTCTGTGTTCAGGGCTTAACAGAGAGAATCCAGCTCTGATGTGCTCCCTCCACCTTGTTACAAACAGCCCCGACTCTGGATGTGTCTATCCCTTGAGGGTCACATACCCTGGAGGCTGTGGGCTAAAGCATGTCTCACAGGACGACCTGGTGAGGTCACAGATCACAGTCCCCAGGCTGGCTAGTGCATTCCAGGCTGGGAAAACCTAGATGCACAGATCATCAGCAGGCACACTTCACCCCACGCATGTCCCTCTGAGAGGCACCTCAGCGTGCCCGAGCCAGAAGTGGGGGCGTGGACGGGTCGGTATAAACCCGTCATCACCAGAGCATCACTTCCTCTGCAGAGGACAGCTCATTCTAGAGGAAGCGATCTGGGTCACGGGCAGTGGGTGGCTGAGGAGGGAAGAGAACCATTAAGAAACGAAATCCTTAGGGGAGATTATAGTGCAATTTGCATTTGGAATTTGCCTGAGAATAAACAGTCCCATCTATGTCCATCCATGAAAATTAGATATAACATTCACTCCAGATTTGCTTCCGAGGTCTCCCATTTCACCCTCAGAACATTGCCCAGTAACACCACTGCCACGGGGGATGTGAGTGGCAGGTTTAAAATATGAAAAATGGATCAACTAATATTTTTCTACAACATACCAGTCAACCGGTGTGACCAATTTAAAGATAAAATCTGACCCCCATCATGAAGAAGCCTCAGGAAGTTCCTTCTGTGTTTACAAAAGGAAGCAATTTAGTTTTGAACCATTCTAATCAAAAGCGAAAAAAAAAAGGTCATTTATATAGTTCTTGAAATTAAAATTCCAACAGAGAATTTTAAATTCAGATAATGAACATTTGGGAATGAATGGTTTTGTTCTCTTTCACATAGATAAAAACATATCTGTTTACTCTGTAACATTTAAAATTTGTTTAGAGAAAGGCCTTTCCTACCTTCTCCATCTCTTCTCCACTGTGGCTACAGATTTTATCGATCTTACCATCATCATTGCGAACATATCCATGTGAAATGATGCGTACGAAGTGCAGCATGTTGCCTGGAACCTGCCAAGCCCACACACAAGTCAGAAAACCAAATTATCCTGAGAAACTACAGGCTGTCTGTCCACGTTTGAGCTCGTGGAGGAAACCTTGAGGCTTCACAGTTAGGGGCCTGACCGGTGCAGGAGGAAAAGGGGATTTTTTTTTTAAATGTTTTTACTCATTATGATCTTCACGACCTCGGGCCCCCGGGAGAATCCCGGCGTGAGCTGTGTGGCCACCGCACCTTTTCTCGATCTGCCTGCCTGGCCAGTGTCTAGCAATCTGCTCCTCGCCATTGCAAATTTGCAACTTGAAGAAGAGAGTTGGTGCATAGAATATAACCACTGCATGATTTGGGGAATCTAATTTTCCCTGAATATATTATATTTATTTAAAGATTTCATTTTAAAGTAAGCTCTACACCCAATGTGGGGCTCAAACTTATAGCCCCAAGATCAAGAGTTACATGCTTTACTGACTGAGCCAGCCAGGAGCTCCCTGAATATATTTTAATTTTAAATAATAGTCCCCTTACATTTACCACTTTAAAGATTAAAATGACCCCCAAAACAGGAGAAAACAGCAGGGTTTTCATGTGATTAGTTGTTTTTAGTGGGATTTATATTATATGTTAGAAATTTAGATGCATGTTCTTGGAATAAAAATCATAAGTCTAATTTTTTACACATTCATAATTCGGGTTATTACTTCTAGTAATTTTGAGTTATCAGAACTTTTACAATAGCCCCATTATTGCTCTTAACCACCATGGTTTGTCTTGCAACACCTCAAAAAGTACTTATTTGCTCCATTACTGTGTGCTGGAGACCTGCCATGTGTCTTGTTTATTACTGTTCTATGTAGCCTCACAAAAAGACATCGCTGTCCTCAACAGAAGGACGAGGCAGGGGTGTGAGTGGCTCTGGTTTCATCTCTAGAGTGCCCCCAACAACACTGCTGGCATTTGGGGGTGTAACCCGAAGCTTCTAGCAGGAAAAGTCTTGACTTCAGAGACCTCTTGGTCTGAGCGCACATTTGAGATAAGGAGGGGTAAGGGCTCAGCCGCCAAGTGGATCCACCAGCCCCACCGTGATGGCAAGTCCAGCGTTGCATGCACATGACCAAGGGGCCATGGGGGTGCCTACCTTGTCTGGGCACACTCCCCAACCTGCAGAAACTGTTGCGGATCGTGTTTTTGCACACATTCCCCTCCAGAGCTGCACAAATCACACTGTTGACTTCACTCCATCCTTTGAGACAGACCTGGGACTCTGTTGACCTTCTCGTGTCTTTACTTTGCTCTGGCATCCGAAAGAGGGAGCCAGTCAGGAAAAGAGGCAACGCTTCAGGGAGGAGAAGAACCATGGTTTCCGTCTTCCTTTGAGGACTCACGGCAGGTGTAGTGAGTCTCCAGATCCCCCTGTGAGAGGTACGGCTGCATAAGGAGTAAGTTTAAACAGAAGAGTCTCCAAGTCATCAAGGGTTTGGCGAGTCTATCAGACAAAGGGCAGGAGGAAAGAGGGGAAGGGAAAATCAGAGGAGTTGCGATAGAACATGACAATGACCTTGAACATCTCCAAATGACTGGCTAAGTAACCAGCATCTGTTCCATTGGAGGCATACTTTATCTTTGAGATTGAATCATTGTTGGCATGAGATTTAATCTCTGGAAAGATGGGAGATTCTCGGGAGGGCTTTGGCCACTGCCGGTCTCCAGGACAGTCCGGCCGACTTGGATGGGCTGTGAGAGTGTGCGGGTCACTCCTGCCGCTTGCACTGTGGAACGATGACAGCAATCACCATGGGCTGGCGAAGAGACAGACAACACCTGCCTGCCTCTGTGTTCACCCACACCAGGAGCCCTGCGAGCGAACAAAGCACCAAGGACATTCAAGGGGTGGGAGATCCCGTGAACAAGTCCCCCCAAACGTCCCGTAAGTGAGGTAAGGTCAAGGGCACGCACAGATCTGGCGACGGCCATTCGCTTCCTTCTCAACCTCTGCTTCCTGAAGACCAGCATGCTTCCCTCCTGATGTCCTTACATTCTCCCTCTTCGTCAACATGCCAGAGCAGCAGAGCAGAGATCATGGAAGTTTCATGAGACGTTGAAGACTAAACACTCAGCAAAGAGGATACTGTGCGTTGAGCATCAGACAGGAATTCGGACGGTCACTGTGTCTTTTCAAGCCTGATGATGTAAACTGGAAGGCAATAGGCTGTCCCTTAAATTGACATCCGATGAAGGCCTGACATCCAGGGAGGTGTCCACTGATGCGGGGACATGATGCATAGACAACACATGATGGACAGCCTTGCATAGGTGGGAGCCCAAAGGTCTAGAAAGTTCATGGGGCTGGTCCAGGATCACAGAGCTAATCCACTGCAAGTACTTGACTTTTGCTTTCTGATCAGTATCTCTTCCATTTTGACTGGAAACATTTCTGTATTTGACCATGATTCATAATTAAAATACCTTACAAATTTAAAGTAAATTCACTTTTTAAAGATCCAGTTCCAAAGCATAAAGACCCTGTCACCTTCCAGTAAGTGGACAAGCCAACACATCCTGAGATACACAAGGGAGCCTGCCTCACACTGAAAGAATCCGTGTCCTCGCCACCTGCTTAGGAGATGGGTCTCCTATTTCCCATTTCCACAGTGAGGCAAGTGAAGCAGGATGCTCTAGTTCCTTGAAATCAGGCCCTTCATCATGCAAAGAGGCTAATAGTCCCAGTTTAGTGGAAATGGCAAAATCAGTAAACTCGGGTCAGATAATCATTTAAGAGATCATTCCCTCTACATGGCTTAAGATTTCCCATTACCAGGGAACTGGAAAGTAAAAATCAAATTTGGAAAACTCATATAATGCCATGATTTAATCTGCCCCCCAAGTGTTTTCAGTGGGGGCGTGGGGAGATCACTAGGGGGGACGATGACCCTCTCAGAGCCCTTAGCATCTTGATTTTGTCAAAATTGACAAAAGCATACTTGGGAAGCTCTTTAAAGTCAACAGAGGCCCTCTTTTTATTCTAATGGAAAGCCAAAACTGAAAACTTACTAAACTTTACTATTAATTACTACTTACTTTTCATATTACATTACAACATTCTTATAATCAAGCTATACTAATTGCAGCAGATACATTTACAGTTCATATTTTTAAAGACTATACTTTCAAGGATCATTCTATAGTTTGTTACAATTCATATTTTTGCACTTTGGTTTTAAGACCAACTCCTGTCATCGTGAATATCGACAATTTAAATATTTTATGCTTGAAAAAAAATACAGATTTATTTATTTATTTAAAAAATAAAGTCAATGGAAAATTTTACCTAATTCTGGACATTTCATGGATAAACATTGGTTTGAACATTTTGTTTTTATATACACAACAAGCTGAAAATGTGTTATTTTATTTTCTTCATCAGAAATGCAGACTCTGAGGGCCAGTGGGGGAATGTCACCCGGTCACATCAGTAGTGAGCAGCAGGATGAGAACGAACCTTCTGAATACGATATGCTTTATCATTTTCTGAAAAATGTCCACCCATTGGGCACAGCCTGGGGCCATGCTTGTGACCTGCACATATGCCCCCACTCTGTTATTTATCATCCACCAACATGACACAGTGTATGCCAAAGGATACTCTTAAAACATAGAACAATCTAGGGGTTGGCGTCATCATGCTTTGGAAGATAATCATTATTTTCTCCTTTTACTCACCTGTTATATATATATATATATATATATATATATATATATATATATCAGGGCAGAAGTTCAATTACTTTGATTTTCAACTTTGTATGATGAAGTAAAAAGAGCAGAAGAAAACCCCACGTTTAAGAGATTGCATTCAAAATGGTATGAAGTTAAGAACAATTCATTCTCAGCATTAACTGCTGCATAAATTGAAACAATTTTTAAAATATGTATTATGCCACAATTCTTAGATTATATTAGTGGGAGAACCTTGTGATCATAAAATCAGTGTTTAATTTCACAGAAAATAGCTTTAACCGCACAGATATGACATTATATTCGTTAGGCTTATAGTATTCTGTGACAAATAAAATAGCCTTGCTGGTAGGTGGCGTTGGGTCCTTCATGAATGGGTTTGACAACGGAGGAACTGGTCATCGTTTGCCAAGTACACCTGCCTCTGTGGGACTCCTACTTAGGGCTGCACTGAAGGGAATGAAAGGGCTGGGGGAGCGCGTCCCTCTCTTGACTCCAGATACTGTGGTATCTACGTGCCAAGTGAACAGAAGATCCAAGAGTACAATCCGAATTTATCTATGTGGACTCTTCGAGGGGGGAGGGCTTACAAGCCACGGGGCGTCTGAGACATGTGTCTTCCTGGTGCAGACACGGCTTCAGATGGCAGGAGAAAGCTCAAGCCAGCAGTCTCTCATTCCGGGGGCTGATTCTTCAGGAAGCTTGTGACGAAGCCGCTCCCCAAAGTATCCCAGACATTTGCCAAAGGGAACACAAGAGCCCAAAAAGGATGCCCTCTGGGCAATGCAAATTGGACTCCGTAATCTCAGTTAAAAAGCAGCAAGCCAGCACCGACTGTGAGGTATCATCTCAGAGCAGGTGTCTAATAATATCACAATTGTGATTATAGATGCCTTCAAAGAGCTATAGGTCGTGAATGTTTATATAATTATATAATGTATTTGAACAAGAATAACAGATGTGAAGATTTTAGAAGTGCAAGGAGTCAAGGGTTTATCCATTTATCATGTGTTTGTTGAACCTTTAAAATCTACTGTCTGCGCTCTAATTATCTGTAGTGATTTTCTGAGGGAAATTTTGTTTTAGCCATATTCCCTCCATCCACTTAAGAGTGTTTGAAGCTGAGCACACAGGTCCTCACAGCTGTGCCGAGCCTGGTGAACTCTGGGTCACAATTCTCTTCTGCAAGGCTGATGCTCACGGCAGCCCCCCTGTTCTTGCTGCTTGGCCTGCACCGCTTCCCTCTGGGGACATCAGTCCTGTGGGAAACCGTCTCGGCGAGCGCAGGCGCTTGGAACAGCCATATCCCAACAGTCTTGGCAAGCACCAGTTTACCTATAAATTTTGTCTGTTCCATTAGCTCTTTAACACCTGTCTCTGCTAACAGAGATTTGGTACAACTATTTACTAAGATCCATTGCAACAGAATTTGGATCCAGCCTTTTTGGTAAAGGAAGGGCTTTCCATTGCCCCAGCTACACTGCAAATCTAGACAGCGTTTTTAAAAATTTTGGTATTTGTAAACTCTACTTAGCTATGGTAGTTAGGAAAAAAGCACAATATTCTCATGTGGTCATATTAAATAAAATTCATAATCCTTTCAATAGATTTTTTTTTTCTTCAAAGAAGGGATAGTCAGGGCACTTTGCCTCCACTATTCAATTGGTTTCTGTTGTTTTTCCCATAATCAAACATTACTTGGTAAGGAGGCACACTCATTAAACAGTGTTGCTTTTTGTTTGTTTTTATGCCAGAAGTAGAGGAAAACATAAGCAGCATTAGGGAAAAAAATGTACTGAATCAAGCTACTGGTGGCAAAGTAATTCACAGCCCAGAACACAGAGAGCATCCCTTCGGAGACCACACTCGCGGGAAGGAGGTGCTGGACCGAAGGTGCTGCCCACCCTCCTGTGGGGAGTGCACTGCGCACCCCGGTGCAGGACCCCCAGCTCCCTGCTTGCTGCCGGAGCCTCCACCCTCTTCCCGCCCTACCTCGCCCCCTGCCCAGTCAGGTCTTCAATTACTATGGTGATACTGTGCCATTTTTCAAAAGGGACACTGCTGCTCACTTTTCAAAAATTGTGTAAAGCACTCCCACGGGAGGAAAAGAAAAAGGAATAGCATATCTGACCTTGGAAGGCCAGAAGTCAGAGCGAGATTTTTTAAACTGGATGCGAACCTGAGTCATGAATGACGTTTTCCTGGAGACAGGGAGAATCCGTTATCCTAAACCTAGCCTATCTGCAGTGTTCTCCTTCTCATCCTCACCTAGAGCTATAAAGACAAAGAAGGAAGAAAGAAAGACATCACATCAAAAGCTATAGAATCCAAGTATTCTTAAAGTTCTGAGTCCTCCTCTGCAAAGGGTAGCCATAATTTTTGTGACATTTTAAATTTTATAAAACATCTGTGAACGATATTTTAGTCAGCAGATTGCAAAGGTGACCTAACTCGGCAGCACACATGTGGAGGCCCCGGATGATCCAGAAGCAAACCTCCTTCTTTTGCCGTAGCTGACACTTCCCATGGGCAGGGTAGCTGGACAGAGACCTGGGCCGTCCCACCCCCACGGCCTCCTGGTCTTCTCCGGGTGCCCCGCAGGGCTGGGCTCAGGGTCTCTCTCTGAGCGCACCTGCTCTCTTCTGACCCTCCAGAGTCTGAGCCGACAGCCCAGTCCCATGGGTGCTCCTGACTTAATGACCCCAAATTACGTATGAAGAAAATGCCAGGCTCCGTTTCCCTAAACGTGTACTATTCTGTGAAGTTGTCTTTACCCTGCCCTGACCGTGATGATCGATCATCCAGCCTTCACGCTCATGCCACTTTTCCTCACATGGATTCTACTGCCCTCAACACAAACACGAAATCTGCACATAGTTGATACTCAGAATGCAGCTCCATGCCGTGATTTTGAAGGGTGTATTTTAGTTGAGCACCTACTAAGACCAGCCTCCAGGCCTGCCAAGAAGTGCCTGAGCCACTCTTGGCTTCCAGGAAGAGAGCAGAAAGGGACTCAAGGAAGCAGGCAAACAGTAAGTGTTGCACCTGCTGTGGACACAGCCAGCTGAGGTTTCTCCTGGAAGGTTAGATCAGCAGGGGGCTAGTTAATTTCACAGCACTTATCAGGACCCCAAAACGACCGGGGATCCAGAGACGAGCAGTCAGGCTCTGCAGGAGCCCCTGTTTCCATGCACGAGAGAACTGAACACTGATATTTCTGACCATGGGCACCCAGTGCTGGGCGAGGAGCGGTCAAGCGGTCCTTAGCAGACAATGTGCTTCCGGCCCCAGCCTGCTCGGGGTGATGAGCCCGGCGGCTCCTTCCACGCCCTGCGGGCCTCGCCTCCTCTGACCGATAGTGCACATTCCGAGGCTGCCGGCAGTGATTAGAGGCAATCTGTGAAACTAACTGGCCCATACAGGGATCAAACGGGAGCCGCTTTAGCACTGCCCGGCTCCAGCCGTGCTAACAAGCCTCGGGAGCCAGATGACTGCTTTCCTTACAAGGGGCTTTCCGTGGGCTTCTCCCTTCTGTCTCTGCACAAGAACGGAGTCACCGCCGCGTCCTCACTGGTGTTCCAGGAGTGACTTCGGGCAAGCGGTGATTTGAGGTGAACTCTTCTTCTGTGCCTAGAAACGTAATGTCCATGCACCTGCGTGTGAAATACCATTAGATATACAAGCACTTATAGATAAATATACCTTGGTCCCAAAGAGAGGGACACGCCAAAGGCCTCGCTGATTCATGGCTGCCCTGCAATTCGAGTGGCACTTGATAAAATCATAGGCAAGCACAAATGTTGAAGAAAGAAGACGATACATGCAGATTTGTCGTGCATTTTGTAATTACCTTTGTACTCATCCGGAGGTCCCAGAAGCATAAGGGAGGAAGGAGGTGCTGGCCCCCAAAGAGTTTAAAACTATGGTGCATCGCATTACAGGATCCTATTAATAATTAAACTGTCTGTCACTTACCAACAACATACATTCCAAATTAAATTTAAGCAAAAGGGAAAAAGAGATCATTTGGGACTGAATTAGTGGGCTTCAGAGAGAAATAAATAATAATCAAACATCTGTGTTCTAAATAGTACGTGCTTTATCAGACAAACAACTGTTACCGTCTCATTGTATAGAATTGCTTGGGGAAAACACGGTAACTGGAAAGCGGAGTCTGAGGAAGTGGGGGAGGTGAGGAAAAGTTCATTAACAAGTCAGAAAGTGATGGAAAGTTGCCGTGTCGTGTTATCTGCTTCTTCCTTAGCATCTTTGTTGGCAAACGAGAAGGCGAACCCACCTGAGTGCACGGCTTGGCGGACGGTCCTGGAGGCCCAGAGGCGTCAATGGCCCAGTCCTGAAAAGGCAAAGAATACAAATATCACACCAAACTCGTAATTGCTGAGTTGCCTAGAAGCCTGTCGGTCGTGAAGGTTACAGAGAGAATTTATTTTTTTGCAGGCAAGGAAGAGAAAAAAGACATAGCATTAATAAACAAATGGGTAAAGAGGGAGAAATGAATATTACCCCAACTCTGCGGAGATTCGGTGGAGGACGTGACATTAACACAGCTCACTGCAGAGGAGTGACCGAAATAAACGGCAATGCATAACCACCACGTTTGCTAATTAACCTGCGGTAATATTTCATAAAAAGGGAGCGGGTTTTTTTTTGCCTGTCTTATCCCAGTGACATTTATCTCTCGGTCACTCATAAATCTAGCAGGCTGCCATTGAGACAGTCGGAGTAAATAAAGCGATTAGCGATTCTGATCCTATATTCGGGGTTGTCTTCACGTCTCTGCCCCCGGCAGCCTTAGTGAGCTTTCCGCCTCTGCTCTGGGGCCCTCTAGCAAAGACGGACACCAGTGCCTAACTGGGAACTCACGGCCGACCTGGGGTGTGAGATCTCTGGGAGGGGCGGCACTCCTAGCAGGGCCCTTCTTGTGACTGCACTGCGCCGGGCGCAGAGGCTGGGCCGCCGCTGGATCCTCGGCCGCCTCTGCAGCGGGTGACCGTCTGTGTGTCTTCTCCTTAGGTAACTGTGTTAAAATATCATTCCAGCTGCAACACTTGTTTTACAAGAGCTCTGGTTTTGTCTGACACAATATGGAACAACATTTGTCATCCGTTATCAGGGGTGATGTATTTGTTAGCCTGCAGAGAAACATCTGCTGTGCCTTAATCTCCAGTGTGCAGGCCGATATTCATAGGATACAGCTGCATAAAATCACGGTATTAGATGGGCTGTCCGGTCTGACATGAAGGCTCGCTGGCAGGCAGAGAGAAACAGATCTGATTATCTCCCTTTTACATATTTATTTATGTCAAATATTTCTGAGAATCCATACATTACCTCTCCTTTTATGCATTGTTGTTCTGCGGTGACAAGCCATCGACATCCAAATGAGAAATTTATGTTACATATTAAATATGGACATCTGAATGATTATCAAATCTATAGAAGCCAAGCCTGGCCAATCACCCCTAAATAACGGATGAGAAGTGGATGTGACTCAATTTGCTCCGTGGAAAGCCTCGGCGACCCTGGCCTGCGCTTCATCAGCACAGCACAGCCATTATTTGTTCTATTCATCTCACTTGGCATCACTCAATAAAATCTGCGCATGATAAAGAGAATAACCTTGGTCAAGAGTGAGAGTAAAGAAAAGAGATCATTTCCTGTATTCGCAGGTAGGGACCTACTGGCACCCATTTGCCTCGGTGTGCACATCCATGCATCACTGTGCTGTGAGCTTCTGAGGTCGGGGTGCGGGCGGCCGGAGCATTGTGTAGGGAGCCCGGCTGGCAGACCATCCACCATGCTGAGCTGTGGGATCTCTCCGGATCACTCGCTGGTTATAAAAACCTACATTGTTGCTGAGCTCTGTCTGGGGACACATGTACCCATAGCACCGCAGAGTGAAACGGGGCAGTGAGATAAACCACTCAGGTTTGCTTATACTTCTGGGTTGAGAACTGTGGTCACCAAATGATGTAAAACACTTCCATCAAGTTATAAGTTTGAATCATTTACTTAAATTATTCTTAAGGTCAGTGCAGTTTGGGCTCAGACCCTGGAACACGGGTTTCTCCCCGTAGCAACCCACCCCCTAGCTGCTGGCCGAACGGTGCAGCTGGGGGCTCACTCCTCAGTGCAGGCTTCCCAGCGAGGAGCCACTTGGGGCTCACGGGGGAAGCGGACTGTACCTTTCCTTCCAAGTGTGCGTGTACATGTAGACAGATGAAGCCCAACTCCACGGGGTGTAGAAGTTAGACATGCCTTGTGGACGAGGCAGGGCTTCCCCGGGGCTGTGATGGGTGAACAGGAGCCCCATGGGCCAGGCTTGTCCGATGACGGTGGGGTAGAGGGCCAAGTGTGCATGGCAGCAAAAACACGCTTTCTCATGCACAGAGGAGGCTAACGCTGAGCAAATTTGGGGGGGCACTCCCTTATACAACACAGTAAGAAGGTCCTTATTCACATGGAGTCCAAGGAGAATCACTGAAAGTTCTGCAGCCATCCATATTAAAGAAGTATTTTAGAACACTAATTTAAATATATACCAGATGGATTCAAGAGAATTGAGGCTGAAAAAAATTGGAGGAGTTAAAAGGATTTGAAGTAATCCAGAAGTCAGTCAACTCAGAGGCAGCATATTTCACATCCTAGCGATGCTGCACAAAGCACCACACACTTAGTGGTTTATGGCACACACCTACTTAGTCTCAGGGTCCAGAGGTCCCACATTCGTCTCACTGAGCAACAGCCCAAGTGTCTCTGGGCTCTTCCTTCTGGATGCTCCCGGGCAGATCCGCTCCTCGGCTCCCAGCTCGGGGGATGCTCCTTTCCCCACCTCGTGCCCCTCCATCCTCACAACCAGCAATGGCGGGTCGTTTCTTAACGTGGCATCTCTCCGACAGAGTCCCTCCTTCCTTCCTCTTCACACCAAGGGACCCTTGCACTATGTTGACCACTCACCCTGATTGATAATCCAGGATAATCTCCCTATTTTAAGGTCATCTGATTAGCATGTTTAATTCCATCTGCAGCCCTAATCCTTACCCTTGCCATTCACAGGTTCAGGGATTACAACATGGACATTTTGGGGGCCAATATTCTGCCTTCCATAGGCAGAGAGAAAAGTAAAAAACTCAAAATGGACAAGGAGGGGAAAATTGCATTTTTTTAAAGGGATAATTTCATAAATCAATGAGGAAAACAAGATTTCAATATGCACAACAGGATGAGCCATGTGATAATATAATGTCAGGGGTTAGAAATATAGGAATTTATTTTCACCATCATGATAACGCAAAAGAGCTTTTATTGAGTGCTTACTGTGTGCCAGCCAGTCTATATACATGAGATCTATGATCTCATTTAACTCCATTTAATTCCTGTGGCTTCATGTTACAGATTAAAACAATGGCATCATGGTTTATGCACTGGGAAATGATTAAGGAAAGTATCTTCCATTGTTTGTGCCCGTGTATTTTCTATTGATCCTAGTAGCAAGCAAACTGGATGTTGTGACAGAGCACTACTCACGCTGACCTCGTTGGGCACTGCCTGTGAACACTGTCCATTATCTACGATAAGTATTCAGAGTACACTGTTATGGATTGTGACATTTTTATGAGGCTTGGGATAAATTAAAATCCCACAACAATGGAACTGTCTTAAAATCAGCCTGTTGTCTTACCTGGAACATGCTCAGCAATGGATCTCTCTCCGCCATTGGTCTTTGCCTCCTTCACCTCGTGCAGAGTCTCCTGGAGCTCCTTGTAAAACAAAAAAATAAGGCTTCTGTGTGTCAGAAAGGTATGTGTTGTTTTAGGTCCTGATTGCTTTTTTTCACTTCATTTTTAAAATAGATTTAAATAAAGATCACAGTGATTATACTCCCTGAATTATTGACTTTTCTATATTTCTAAGAAAATATTATTCTTTTGAAACCTTAAGGTGGGGAAGAAAAGTTGACAGTTACATGACTCTAAACATCTTCCCTAGATCTGAAAACCACAGGTGTCTCCAAAAGTCAAAGCAAGTGGATTAACCATTTGCCCAAGGAGCGCCTGCGAGTGTTACAGTCCCTCCCTCCCTTCCTTTCTTGTTCCAGTACAGTTCACACACAACGTTACATGGGTTTCAGGTGTACAACATAGTGATTCAACAACTCGATACATTGTACGTGTTCACAAGCTCAGCTACCTACCACCTGTCACCACACACCCCTGAGCTGTGTCTTTTATCCCCATGACGTATTCGCTCCATCACCAGAAGCCTGGCACTCCTTCCCCCCCTCGCCCATTTTACCCACGGCCCACCCCATCCTCTCTGGCAACCATCAGTTTCTTCTCGGTATTTATAGGTCTGACTCTTTTTTTATAGTTGTGTCTTTGTTTCTGCAATTGTTTTTTTTTTTTTTTTTTTAGATTCCACACATAAGTGACATCAGAGGACACCATTTTCTCTGGATCACAGAGCCAGAAGAGTTAGGGTTTAGGAAACACATGGGATTCTGGGTCTTCCCAGGTTGAAATCCTCCTGGGATGACCAGAGTAGAACAGAAGGAGGCTGGCTAGGGCCTAAAGATCTTAAACTTGATCTGTGAGCCCACATGTGGTGACTGTGCGGGTGCCTGCCCCGTAGAGAGGGGCAAATCATGGTGGTAGCATGGCTAAGACATGAGCATGCAGGAAGGCATGTTGGGAAACCAGGAACCGACACAAAGTCCTGCCGTGGGCATTGGTGGGTGACGTTGTGGCATGACGAGGTCTGGATGGGACATCCCAGTCTATGAGGGACTGCGGTTACAGAGTCCAGCTGGGACACCCTGCTGTGTGTGTCGTCATTCCAAGGCACAGGTCTGTGGAGCCTTAGCTCTGTGTCGTGGGGTCACTGGAACTGGTAAGTTCTTTTCAGCAGTTTCCTGGCAAGCCTGGGTGCGACCAGCAATTGGATGCTTGCAGGCAGGACTGCCATGCCTGCTGTAAGGTGGGTCTTGCTCACTAGGGAACAAACCTCGTCTAACTCCCAACACCCACACCATCCTGTTGGTCTCTCTGTAGGTCACAGTCTATGCTTTAGGGGCGTTTATAAATTTGGAAAAATCTCAGTACATATCACACAAAATCATCGATTTATTACTTTACCAAAAACGTACTTTGCTTTTAGATAGCCTCCAGTTGATATACACCCAGTATTGATGTGGCTTTGTTTCTGTCACCTCCCTGCACTGGGGTTTTTAGGCGAAAAATGTTTTCCCCTTTGACCACATGAAATAACCAGTGAACAAGTGAGGACTTACTGTTTTCATCTCCTTCAGGGGAAAAGAAATCCATACAGATAGAAGTTGGTTCTATGAGAAATTTCACTGTGAGTGAAAAAATAGGGTCCCTCAATTTCTTTTTGTCTTTGTTCTCTTTGGTTGTGGTTATCGCAATCAGTGGTTCATCCCTGGACACCCAGCCCCCAAGACAACCATGGGAATGTGTGGGTAAGTTATGTCAAGGATTAGAGATTTTTCAGAAATAGTGAGAAAACACCATTGCTTTTTAAGAATAATCAATAAATTGAGAGAAGCCAAGAAGAGATGAGGAAAAGATAAGTGGCCACATGAAGATGACCCGGGTGGGACAGCATGTAGATCTCGAGACCATGGGACCACAGACACAGCAGAGCGGGGCGTCCCAGACACCTGTTCCGAGTGAAAGGTGTGACTGGGAATTCCTGGGGCTTCCCAAATTTACATGAAAACAGAGTTGAGGTGGAGCCTTTAATCTGGCCAAGTGTCTGTGCGAGGGGACAAGTTACGGACTCACTCCTCATGGGAAGGATCAGCACAGGGATCAAATCCGGGACAAACACAGCCCTACTGTTGTGTCTGACTCTCGCAAAACACACACACGTACCCGCACACGCAAGGTCCTTATTTTGTTTCCCCGTTTGAGAGGCATCGAGCTATGGAAATTGCAGGATGTTTACTCCGCACATGGGTTTCCTTCCCGGGTTCCAGGCAGGTCCCTTCCAAAGGGTCTCCGCTCCCTCACCCCCAGTTGTGCGAAATCATGGTAACTGTGAGCAGCCGGCTGCGTCTCTGCCTCTTTGGCGCTCTGTGATTTGTGCGGGGAGCCTAATGCTGGCAATAAAGTACCCATGCCTATCTGTTAATCAGGGGACGATGTCAGTTGTTTCACATCAGGAGGACCGAGAGACAAAAGCAGGCTGAAGTCTCAGGGCAGCACAGAGCTTAGGAAGAAAAATTCCATCTTGTCGCAGGTTAAAATCAGTTCTGAGAATTCAAACCCATCTAATGAGGAATTTAATGCCCCCCACGTAACTCGTGAGCAATGCGATGTTTCAGTCCGGAGGTATGGACACAATTGGCTCTGGAATTCAGCACATGCATTGACCAGCTTTGAAAACCTTTTACTTCAGAGACCCTTCAACCAATTTACAGGACAAGCCCTTACCGTTTTCATCTAAGTTAAAAAATTCCTTTAATAAGTTCCAATTTTGTGTTTTGTTCCTCCCGGGGGGGAAAAAAAAGGATACAGTCGGTATTTTCTTTTGACATTATTTATAGACTTAAAAGATTTGGTACACTGATTTTTTTCTTTCTTTCTTCCATTATGTGACAGGATTGAGTAGACATATGCACAACCTTGAGAAGCTGATCTCCCGAGATGGAGAAAATGTTCACATTTTCCACATAGGGGAAATCAAATGCAGCAGACCTTTTCAGTTCAAGTTATTATTTTGAAGGAAATAATGTGCGTTAAAAAGAACTTGTAGGATATTTTCTACTAATATAAGTTTGTCTGAGAAAAGCTTCCCGGGGAGGGAGCAGCCTGCTGGGCAGAAAGCTCTAGCTGTACTCCGCTGGGCTTGGAGCCCTTGGTTTTAGGCTGTTAAGGAGCCCATTTTTTTTTAAATGAACATTTAATTAATATTAATGTTATGCTAACAAAATACATTGATTAAATAACTCCTGTAATTCATTAAATATCTTGCTGGAAAGTAGCTAAACATACATACTGTGAAAATCCCCTTGGAAGTTTTGAAATTATATAATGATTGTAAATTCAGGAAACACATAATGCTGAAAATACCAGCTTGTCAGTACCGCACCAAGAGAGGCATCCAACTCTCACTCGTTGGTAAAGATCAGCCTGGGCGCAAGACAACGTTGTAACTCTGTCACATTTTCTTTGGACAGAGCCCATTCACCATATAATATGTATCAGGCAATTGTATGAACTGATACATTCCAGGTGATAAAATTAGCCAACCTCTGGCTTTAAATTTCTAACGATCATGGTGTAAATCCGTTTTAAAAGCATGAGATATCTGAGCAGAGTCCTCCGTCATGCCTTTTGTTTCCTGTAAGTGTATCTTCAAATGTCTTAGAGAGATGGTTTACACAGCAATTGCAGCTGAATACATGAGCAATTATTCTCAAGCAGCAGGAAGCATTCGAAGGCTGCGCTCGGGCTCCACGAGGTGTTCCTGAAGGTCCCCTCTCTCGTGACGGGCGATGGGCTCCTACCTCGGGACCACACATACGCCCCGTCTCACGTTGCTCACAGCTAACACTGACAAGGTCTGCAACTTCAGCCGCCTATCTATCGGGGTCCTCACAGGAGCTTTGGTATTTGGGAAATTATTTGCCTTTGTTGCATTCATTTTTGTTTATAAAATACTAATTACCTCTTTTATTGTTTGAAGAGATTAAAAGTTAATAGGAGAAACTAAATAAACAGAATGCCATTCTGCACAAACTATATAAGCTGGTAATTAATTTCTGGCCTCCTCTGAGCTAATTAACTCATATAAAGAAATGAAGTTAATGAACCATAATTCTAGTCATACAAGTGTAGATACAAGCAGTTTGACTTAATGAATTAATAAGATATTTCCTTTCTTAGAGGTTTTTCAATTGTGTTCCTAATCTGAAGGCCCCTTTAATGTTCCTTTCTGGTTAAAATATTTAATAAATGGCAGGGCAACCTGGTGATGGTGCTAGCACGTGGCACTATCCCACGAGAGTCTCGGGTGTGGACTGCTTCCCGCCATCGGTTGTGGCCGGCGCATGCCCAGACGAGCCCCCCGCAGGACGAGGAACGCAGAGGAGGTTGTTAAAGTGACAGCTTTTCCCAACGTCCTGTGACAAATTGGGGTAAACTGAGGAAGTGTTCCTGTGTGTGCCGCCTTAGGTCACACCTAGCCAAGAAACTCACTGGTGTTCTCTCCAGCCATTCATATTTCTTAGTTTCTACATCCACAACTTCTGAGAGCGCTAATCTGAAGTCTGGATTAATAAAGCTCAGATGAATTGAAAACCATCTTTTTGGGTTGGTTTTTTTTTTTTGCCATTTTCATGTTGGAAACCTTCTAATGTTGCATTAAAACATGGTGTAAGACATATTTCTTTGGTATTCAGGGCATGAGAATGATATGCAGGGTAGGGCTTTTAAAAGGTTATTTTGTTTCCCAAATAGAGGCCCCACCCAGGATCTGGAAAGGTATATGTATATTCTTTGTTTACAATAATTTTGAAAGGAAATGATCTAGCTAAAGCTCTTTATTTTCGTTAATTTGTTTTCTAGTACTTAAGGTGTTTTCAGGATAAATATTTGGGTCCCAGTATTGGCATTTATTCCAAGCGACACTCTATACATAATCTGAAGGACACAAAATTGTACAATCTTGCCAAAGATCACAAGTTTGGGTGGGACTTACACCGAAGCAACTCCAGGCTTTAATGTTGCAGCCAGGTCTACACAGCCACTATGACCTCCCAGGGGAGGCTCCGGGGCCCCTCCTCCATCTACAGGTGCTGCCAGGAGTCCTTGCTCAGCATGCAAATGGGAAAAGATAAAGAAATTGGGAAGGAAGAGAAAGAGCAGGAGAGCATGTGCTGAACTTGACAGTCATTATTTGATTTAATGGTCCCATCAGAATGAGCCAAATGCTGTTCTAATCCTGCTTTTGTTGACTCGAAACTAAGATTTTCAGAAGTTGGGTAAGTGGTCCAGGGTTGCACAGCTGGTCAGTGAGAGACATGTCATCTCTGCGGGGACATCAGCGTGTTTGACCACCATCCCCCTGCTCCACCGTGCCTCCTTCGACAACTGCACAACAGCAGCCCTCCCCGCCCCCGGGGCTCGCAGAGTTGGGCGACGTTTGTCTTCTTGGGCACGGACCCCGTGCCAACTGCCTCCGGGACATCCTGAGCAGAGCGCCAGGGGCCCTGGCGACCCCTGACCCTTCACCAACCCCGACCCCACCACCAATGTAGAGGGTGGCAATGATCACGAAAACCGTAAAATGAGAAACCATAGCCTCAGTCACAGCTGGAAGCAGGGGCCAGATGGTGGGAGTCGAGGGCCCCAGGGATGGTGTTGGCGTCCCCGGCCCACCACCGCTGCCGGACAGAGCAGGACGGGTGAGGCCATGACCTCCTGAGCCTCCAGTTCTGGTCTGAGGGTCTGCTATGAGCCGCTTGCCAGCGCCAGAGAGCGCCGGCCCCCCGCGCCTGGCCACACGTCCTCTCCAGAGTGTCTCCCGCACTGCTCTGTGCACTCGGGACCCAGCTGTTATGCCACCATGGACTGCATTGGCCTGGGCTAGGACTTCAACCCCTCAGCCGAACTTTTAAGGTAGGACGTTTCAAGGCCACAGAAGGACGAGCTGGCTTGTGTGGACCTGGCCATAAATGGGGCCATGGAGCTGAGCTTGTCCAGAAGCCGAGGGTCGTGCCAGGGACGCGCCTCCCCCTCTAGCAGAGGAGTTGCCACCCCAAGCGTTCCCTGTGTTCTGTGGCCCAGGTGTGGATGAATGCGTGGGCATCTGGGCAAAGCTCTGTCAGCCTGGCACATCCCCGCACGTCAGGTGTGAAAACTGCAGTAAAACAAAGCTTTCGTTACCTTGAAGAGAAAAGGCAAAGAACCACCAACAGGGGGCCCCACACTGGCTCCCCCACGTCCTCCTGCCACGTTCGACTGTGCATTCTGTGGCTTGTCTGAACATCTCCTGGTCCCACATCGATCCACCCCTTGTGCTCGGCATTGGCTTCTCCTTTGTATCAGCAGTGATAAATTAATCGCCAATGACCCAGTTTGTGTGTGTGACTGTCCCCTGTTGGACACAAACTCTATTTATTTATAGCTATTCTGCAGTTATTAAATCCTGCCAAGGTTCAGACAAAGCAGGGATTGCAGGTAACGGGGCCCTCGTCCAGGCTCTGGTTTGCAGAGATGTTCTGCTTCTGCTACCTGGGAATGTGTCTCCTCCGTGGCTTGCTCTCAGCTTCTAAAGCAGGAGAAATGGGATATTTGCTTTTTGGCTTGATCAAAAAGACAACCAATTCAGACCCAAATACCATGTCAAGAATGTGTCCCCCATGACTCAGAACCGAGGTTTTTATGTAGTGAGTGATGCCCCGGCCCAGTGACAGTGCCTAGAGAAAGTGGGCATGCAGGACCCTTCTGGGGGCTTCCCTTGGCCATGTGGCTCCAGTCTAGGCCCATCGTAGGGGGGCTGTGTGTGCACACTGGGGTCCCGCCATCCCCACATGCCTTCTGAGCCTGATTCCATGCACGCTCAGTCTATAACACACCGTGTTGGGGTCGCACACTTGCCACCTCGTTCTGCCCCCTGCAGCTGGCCCCAGAGACCGGTGTTGAAGCTGCTACCACCCAGTCACCAGCCGAATGATACGCCCGGAGCACAGATTCATCCTCTCCCCAAGCCTTCTGATCCCAAAACAAGAATGTTTCTCAGCTTTTCCAAGAAGAAAACAATTTCTGAGTGAAACACCCTGTCCCCTTTGCACTTTCTCCTCCTACCGCCAAGAGCTTTAAAGCACGAACAGATTAGCTAGCAGATACTCCAGGCTGTATCTGCAACGGGGCGCCCCGAGTGGGCTCCAGGGACTTTTAACCCTACCTTTGTGGGGTGCACTGAATTCACCCTGACAGTCTGAGCCAAATACAGTCCCCGGACCCCCTGTTGGTGGTCCTTCGCCTTGTCTCTTCAAGGTAACCAAAGGCTTTGTTTCACTCCAGTTTGAAAATTTTCCCAAAAACACCTGACATGATCCGGAGCACAATGTGATTGCTAAACAGGGGGGGTCCCCCTCTGTTTTGAGCCACTGGGCTCGGCCGGCCCCTCCACCCACCTGTGAATGTACAGGGTGACCCTTAGAATGTATATTTGCAGAGATGCCTGGAAGCCCTCCGGTCCTGCCCCCGCACATGGGGAGGGACTAACAGCCACGCGTGGAACCCCTTCTTCCAGGATGAGTGGCGGGAATTAACTGCGTGGGGAGCATCAGCTCATCAGGCAAGCGGTAGGGACCCTCAGGAGACACAGTTTGGGGGAGGACAAAGTCCCAAGGCCAGGAGAAGATGCATCTCTAGAATGACAGGTCAAGGCCGTGCTGAGCTTGACCAAACACCAGAAATCTGGAATGGCCATGAGTTAAGAAGCCACTCAAACCTGCATTGTTTTGATGAAACAATTGCCCTGAAGAATCCTCCCTTCCAAGTTTGTGACAGAAAATGTGGAATTCCAGAAGCTAGAACAGAATCTACAGCTTTGTCATTTTCCAAATGGTACATGAAAGACTGATGGGTGAGGGTATATTGGTAATTTTCAGTTAAACAAAGATGAGTTTGAATAAGACTGATAAGATTATAGGATCGTGCTCTGGACTCAGGGACAGATGCCAGAGCTCATGCTTGCTCAGCCGCATCCCAGCTGTGGGGCCACGTGCTTCGCTGCCTCAGTACCCTCGTTTGCACAGTGGAGACAGTGAGGGCCTCTGCCCAGGACCAGCGCAAGGAACAAGTAATAGCTCCTGGTCTCAGATGTCAGCAGCTACCCACAGCCAAGAGCCAGTTAGCCCACACCCAGGCAGGCTCAGTTATACAGACTAAGGGGTTGCCCCTGTTTTCTCTTTCTCTTGCCATCAGGAGGCAAAGATCTAATGAGAACAACAGAAGAGGTGTTCTGTCATTGCTAAGACTAAACACGCCTGTGAAACCTGGGACCCCTGGCATTCGGGACTGAAGCTGCAGTGCTGAGTCCCTCCCACCTTGTTCTCATGGGAGAGGTTGGGGGGAATGTGTACCTATCTTCAGGAGAGCACATGTCTCCACACGTAAAAACACGTGTGCAAAATTTCAGCATTGCATGAGGAGAAGAATTTTTATTTTAAGCCAATCAAAAATTATTTTTGAGATTCCCTAGGGAACTTTAAGAAAAGCTTGGAATTTCATCCACACTGGCATGTAGCATGTTGTCGGAAGAAGGCTTGAGAGAGAGATCAACAACCAAAAATACCACAAGTGATATATGAGGGATAATATTGCTCATGTCCTATCATTTTAAAGCATGCCATTAACTAAAGCATAAGTGGCCTCCAATGGGAACCTTTGCTCCCTGCATTGTGGCCCGTTGATCAATTTCATTTCCATCCTCAATCGAGAGCCAGGCTGACAAGGCTCGGAAATGTGTTTCATCTTGATTTAGTAAATTTCATTTATCTGTCTCCATTATTTACTCAGATGCTAAGAATACATCTTTTCTTGGCCATTTGCTCCTAATTGATGAGGTGGCCATGCGTGCGGGTCCAGGGCTCACTGTCTCTGGCTTTTGATCGACTGTGTATGAAGTAGGCTTTTAAAACTTATAACAACCTCTTCCATGGCCACAGCAGCACCGTTATTAATGAAAAGCATGACTTTCAGGTACTGGAAAGCAATCTAATTAAACAGCAAGATTTCCATAAAATGAGTTTCAAATCAATCGGTCAATACTGAAACCACTTAAGAAGATGTAAGTATGATAAGCTGTGATTCGGCTGAAGAAGACGTGGGCACACCACTCGCTGTGTTCAGACTCACGTCTATGTGCGTCTTCAGTTCCCCTAGCAAATGTTACCCAAAGTTACTGCTTTTTCTCTCAGAATACAGAGGATTCAGACAACTATCTCAGACAAAACCACACACCTAGGCTTCCCTGCCTGAGGACACTTTCCGATGGTGTCACAGGCAGCAAGGTCCAGGAGGCACACGGAGCCACAGGCAGAGGTTCGGGTCACTCCTGCCCTATCATCAGTCCCTGGGAGAGGTCCTGGCTTTGCACCTGCTGAGGCTCAGACTATCCAGTGAGCCAGGGAACTGAGTTACTGGAGTTTTCTGTCCATATTTAACTCTGTAAATACCTACGTGTGTCCTATATAAGCTTCATTGCTGAGGAAAGATAAACTGTCCAATATTTCCATGAAATCTCCTCTTGCTCATAAAATCAACGCCTCTTTGTAAAAGGGAGGATATTTATTAAAAACACTGATGGAGAGAGAGGCAAGTAACAATCAGGTCCGTGGTCTATCTGCATAGTGAGAGGCCGTGCACGGGGAGAGAGGAGACACACAGTCACGTCCACTCCCAGTATCTGATGATGCACAATTCCCATGCTTCCTTAGCTAGACTTACCTAATGTCTGTACTCACAACAACTTAACTCAGTTCCACAGGAAAAGTGAAATGTCAAAAACATTTATATTGTTTTAGAAAAAAAAAATTCTGTAGAAATTGCTCAGATCAGTTCTTGAAATATCTACAGTAGTTTTTAATTTACAAAACAGGATTTTGGTTCTTATTCAGGTCATCTTCATCAATGACTACTTCTATAGAGAGCACTTCTTTTCATTTTCTGGTCTTTATTACATCTGTCCTGCACACAATGAAAACTTTAGGGCCTGTCTCAAAAGCCTTGTTAGGATGGAGGCCAGTCATGGGCATCTAGTCCTGGCGTCCCTGGGCTTCTAGAACTTGGCAACCCCTACTGTCTGACTAGTGATGATCTCTGGTTAAGTACCTTTTCTTACTTCTACTGCGTATTTTTTAATGTAGCTTTACACACCCATGTGCACACACACACACATGCATGTGCGTGTGCACACACACACATTCTAAGTGTTTTATGTTAAAACAGGGTGATTCCCAATGTCTGCTTATTCTGCCAGCTGACCTGCAATAGGTTGGATTATCATTTTCTACATTTAAGTTGTATAAAATGATGCTATATCTATTTTACAGGTCTTTAAAATGTGAACCCAATAGCTATCACCTTTACATTTTACAAACCCTTTTTGGATCTAATTATTTTGTGCCATCATTCATTCAGCAAACACTTCCTGGATCCTCTCTAGTCTTCAGGTACTGCATTTATCACGCACTGAAATTAATCAGGTATTGGTCAACAGAGCTAATATGAGTGAAGCACTTTGCTCCCACCTGGAACACAGTGACAGAAGATGAGCGATGGGAACAAGGAAGCAACAGTGAAAGATGCAGACCCTGTGCCCTCGAGGGCACCGCCTGTGAGAGTGGAAAGTAGGGGGGATCACTGGGTGAGGAAGGAACGCAGGAAGGAGGGAATCTGTCTGGAGGTCGGGTGAGACCTCACTGACTTGCAGCACCCCAGCTGACTTCCACACACATCTACCAGCCAGGCAGAGGGGTTGGCCCAGGAGGGGTGGCGTGGCTCTCCAGGCTCAGGGCTACAAGCAGGGCAGTGGTTGGAGGTCAGGGGCCAATGAGCAGAGGGCAGGAGATGGGCAGGGCTACTACTATGAATGGTGGAAGCCCAGCCCTTTCCAAAGTTGGTATTTCTGGCCTCAAAATCCTTTGCTCAAGCATCCAGCATGCCACATGGATGCCAACATCCATACATATCAGCCAGCGGTGCAAGGCCCTGGTTTCAGGGTGACTGATGCCAACCCCAGCACCCTGAGTCCAGTCCTGGCACAGGAGTGCAGATGGTGTGGGTGGCTCCTTTACCCCCTGCCCCTGGGACCCTTCTTCCGCCATGTTGTAAACACCATGGTCCCCAAAGTTCCCTTCTTGGGCTGCTCCAGGCAACCCTCTGGGTTCATTGCCACCATCCAGCTGAGACTCTTCCTCCAACTCTAGTGAACCGCCAACCAGATATTCGAGCTACGCGTCCTACATGTACCCGCCGACTTCTTTCCCGCCTTCCAGCAGCCTTCTCTCTTTCCAGTAGTTAGTGAATTGGGCCATAATCTTCAGTCCAGGGCTGGGATCCAGGGCTGCTCTAGATGCTCCTTCTCTCTCACATCACACTTGGCACATGCTGCTGGCACTCAGGGCCCTCTCGCTGTCCCTGCAATCCATAAACATGGAAACGGTGCCTGACGTTGTATTTTTGAGCTATAAAAACCCACAGTACCGAGATGTGAATGTTTGAAATGACCAGGGCGAACCACAGGAATCAGCTCCTTCTACAGGTCAGAGACAGTCAGCAGGTCCCATCACAATATTAGCAATTTCATGAATTTTCATCTCATAGAAGTGACCGTCCACTCGTCATCCTGGGATAATTTCTCTTTGTCACGTCCATTCTCAAATGGAAACAGGCATGTGAATTTGTCTTTCCCGCACACGGTAAGAGTGTGTGGTCTTGTGTATGGGCAGCCGAGACACAGTGGACAAAGCAGCGTGTGCGTGCTTCCTAAACATGCGCTGTGTTGCTAGAAAGAGAAATGTGTTCTTTGCACCGAGGTTCTTGGGTTTTTGAGCTGGCGGAGCCTCTCTTGTCTCTGTACCTTGCGGATTGGCGCTGTCCATACTCACAGAGTTGGTGCTCACCGGAGAGATCCCGCCAGTCCTCAAAACCACAGGAATGGGACACCATAGCTTAAAACCTTGTTTCCTGGTTTCTTATCACTCCCTTCAGAGAGTGCACTGACCCCGACATCACAACGTCAAGATAGGAATCACAGAGTCCTTCTGCCATTTCATTATCTTCCACTTAGGATTACAGTGTGGCCGGGGGCTGCTGGCCACCCATGGAGGGTGCCTGGAGTGGACCTGCGGTCCCGGTGCCCCACCTCACATTCTGTGTTCTAGTTTGGGACACTTTGAAAATTTGAATTTTCTCTATTGTTATTAATATCTATCTTTCTATTTCCTTCTAAGAAAGTCAAACTATGACTCAAATTAGAATAACAATGAGTCAAATTAGAGGAAAAATAAATTCTTAAGCAGATAAGAAAAGGCTTAAATGCACCCTGATTAAACCATATGTCTCGGACCATCATCTCTTAAGTATATAAATCTTTACAGATGTGCGGACCCTGTGGAGCCGAGTACTGATGAATTCTTCCTCTGTTGTAGCAGTCATGTTTGTCCATGTCTGTACAAATGAAAAAGTTATTTATGGATGATAAACTTTCTTTAACAAAGGAAATTAAGATTTCATCTTAGGAAGCTTCTGCTGTTTTCTTTCTTTTTTTTTTCTGAACTGCTTATATTCACTTAACATTTGAGATACATATCCATTCATTTATTAATTCACTCATTTATATAATATTTTCCTAAACTTTTCCCACAGCCCAGCATTGTACTAACCTCACCAGAACAGCAAGGAAATTAGAAGTTTCTGTTGATGTCAAAGAGTTTTTATATTTAGAAACGAGCAGGCCTAAAATGATCAACAATGTTTAATTCTTCTACTTCCAAATCTACCTGAACATTAGGGAATATTTCTTCCCTCTTCCATGTTTTGTCCTCCAAAATTTAAAATCTACTCCAGGCACCTGCTTGAGCATCCACCGTTTTAAATGAGGGCAACCTGACTATGAAGAAAACTTGGTGAATGCTATTAAAAATGTTAGCATTTATTAAATAATTGAATCTTTAGGGATCTACTTAAACCAAATTACATTTATCACAAATATTAAATAATTTGAGATTTATGTGAGACTTTGTGGCATAAAAAAATGGGCATTTGGTATAATGCTTTTGTTATCTGTAAGGGAAAGTTTCAGCATTGTAGAAAGTTTACATTTTGAAGGAAAATGGTTTTTGAAGAGAAACGTATGCACACTTCTCATATCTTATGAATATTATGTTTTTATTTTCTAATTGCCCTGTATAGGCCAGGGAGGTTGTTTATTATATGCAATTATAGCTTGATCATATGTGTGCTTTATTTATAACTATTATTCCTAAAAATGTAAGGTTGCTGTATTTAAAAAGAATCAAAACACACAGTGACTCCGCTTGTCTTGTGATTGATTCTCTGGTGTTTATTCATATGTTCTTGTTAGATTACACACATGAACACACATGTGCTCAAGATGGGCAACTGAAGACAGACCTCCGTTTTTTCTGTCACCCCTGAAACATCTTCTGCAGTGCCTTCTGGGGGCTCCAGGATACTTCTGAGTTGAATTAAATTGATTATGCTCTGTGGTTATTTCAGCTAAACTAAGTCCCTTAGTATGCATCACACTCCTGTATTATTGGGCTGGCACCAATTTGTTGCTTACTGATTTACGCTAATTCAAACAATTTATAATATGTCAGAATTTTTCCAGGGGTTATGGAAGAGATGCTTTCGGGAGGCTTGCACAGCCACTGATAATTAGTACATTAGCCCTTGGGTTGTTTGCTATTTTTGTTTTTGCAAATGGGAAAAAAAAATCCTAAACACCTGTATATGTTAAACAACAACAACTGGGCATTTACACAAACGCACACACAATTTAAACACACATGCACACAAGCACACACCAGCACAGTACCACAATGCACAGACACACACATACTCTCCTCTGTGCAAATCAGGAGCCCCTAATTTCTACACAAGAATTGAAATAACGTATGCCCTCTACACTGATAAAGTAAAACCAATGATTTTACATTGTACCAATTTCTAATTAAAATGTCTCTCACACACATTAATAAATAACCAAGTTTTTCATTTGCATGTTTTCCTTTATTAGTGCCCACTCCTTCCATTTTAAAATGACAGTTTCTGCCATGGGTTTTAGTTGTAAAGCATTGTTGTGAGATTATTCATTGGCTCAAATGCATCTATTGATTTATTAAATTAATATTCACATAGAGTCTTATAACAAGCCTCCTCGATGTGATCACTAATGAAACAATGTAATCCCCTTGCTGGGTTTCAGCATTAGGAAAGAAACAGTGTCAGGATGCATTGGAAAAAAATACTTTGTGGGCAAGTAACAGGACGATTTGTAGCACTAAATTGTAGCAGTAAAAACTGTTTTTTTATTTTTGTGTCTTTGTTTTTGTTTTGCCTAGAAGTTAACTTTCTATTAAGGAGAAGAAATAACTTTAATTTTGTGACAAGCACTGCTTTTGAGATGGAATTCTAGTTTGTACTTTCAAAATAATATTTTATTCCCATGGGAATGTATTTATCACTTTAATGGAGAAATCCCTGTAAACGAAACTCAGCATTCGTCACTTCCCCCACAGTCCAGTTCCTAAAAACACCGATTACTACGTGTGCTAACATGCCTTAGAAAGCCTCAGCGACTGATTTTATCAGAAGCTGTTATTCTCACATTAAAAAAATTATGACTCTAAAAATGAAAATAAGTTTATAAATATGACACCAGAACTTTAGCCTAATAAGGAATTAAGCTGTGAAAAAAGCTTTCACAAAAGCAATGCTTATTTCATGAGTTTTCCAAACCCTTTAAAAATATGCTTTTTGGTAATCCTTGAAACACAAGTTTCAAAACAGAAAGAACACAGACTGAATTTTCCTGTTAAGTCAAGCCAATCTGGAACCTTCTTTGGAAAAATCACGTGACTCGTGAATAGTATTTCTTAAAGTTTTATTACCTGGTGTTCACTTGTCAAAAGAAATTTAAAAGAGGTTTATGAACTTTTATATGAATTATTAAATTTCAAAATTCATAAATAAATATGAATATAACCACAATACATATATTATTTCCTAGTAGTGTAGAATACTGATATCTAAGAATTTAAAAAATAAAACTGGTGTCTGCTAGCTGACACCCAATACTCCTCCTTTCCCCATACCTGTGTCATGAGCTGGGGGCACGCAACCCCTGCTGCTGTTGTTTAAATCATTTCAGAATCCTTCTTTTGGTGCTTCACAAAAAAAGAAAGGAAGAAGGAAAGAAAAAGAAAGAAAGAGAAAGGAGGAGAGAGGGAAAGGAAGGAGGGAAGGAAGGAAGAAAGCCATGGCTTCTTACATTTATGAAAAGAGCATGAATCATGTTATGGAAGTATTTCCTTAATGCATACGCTATTTCTGAAGCACTGGGGATCGTTAGCGGGCACTAAGCACAGAGAGGTCTTGGGACTTGCCCAGGTCACACAGCAAAGCAGCAGAAGCTGGGTAGGCACTGATCTCTGGGTGATTTTGTGAAGTAGTGAGACTATGTCAGCCCCTGGTCAGATGAAGAACTAAGGAGGGAAGGAAGGAGGGGGGAGGGGAAGGGGCTGGGAGGAGGAAAGCAAGAGGAACAGGGAGAGGGACTAGCGGTCCGAGCCGCCCATCACCCTCCCTGACAGGGCGCGCAGCTCCACGTCAGAGCAGATAACAAGAATCACAGTGTAAAACTGCCCGACTTTTATTTCTGCCTCTTCCCAAGCTATTGGCTCCCTCACTAATAATCGGGATTTATTACTGGACCCATCTGCTGCCTCTATAAGGTCAAAAGGTAAACCGCAGGCATGGCCGATGTCACCATCAAGGTAGCAGGTAGCAAATGGACCCTGACAAGTGTACTTTTAAAAGAATATTGTAGCAAGAGCACTTTGAGCATGAAAGTCAAGCTGATAAAATAAAACCTAAAATACTAAAAAGATGTCAAGTTTAACCCATTAATCCAAGTGATGGAGCTGCTGGTCGTGTATCTGAGCCGCCGTCAGGAAGAAGCAAGGGTCCCTGTGAGCCACAAAGGCAACCCGGCTCCTCTCCGCGCTCCGCACATGGCGGCTTACTGTGCTTCCCGACCCACTCGGTACGCGGCGGAGCACCGGCGCGGAGCGGGGAGGGAGAAGAATGTTCTCCACCTTCTCCAACCTCTCAAAGCTCTATCAGGCTTGCAGAGAAATGTGTTTTCCTTTTTGCTATCTAATTGTAGGACTCTGCTTCCTGGGAGGAAGTTTTGGGTGTTGACCAGGTACTCTGGTTTTTGTAAATGTTCTGAAGCCTGGAGATTCTTCGACAGTGAAGTTTTTCACATATTCAGGAATGCCAAAAGGTTGCCGTTAAGGTTGAACTTTCCAGATGATTCTGTTTGTGTGTTCTTTATCAGCTTCTGGCCAGGAAATTCCTTTCCCCTTTTTATTTCTAGCACAGAATGAAAAGTGAAAAGGGCAAAGAGCTTGATGGAAGACTCAGCGCCCTGTTCTCCAGTGGAGATGGAAAATTTACTTCACAGTTTGAGGACAAATTAGAAATCAACAAAGAATTGCTCGCTTTGTCTCAGCCGATGCTTTAAGGGGTTGCCCACGCCCACACAGCACTCCCACACGTGTCACAGGTGCTGACGGCTGTCGCCAGTGCTTATGATTTCTCTCTACTCTCTGGGTCATTCATTGCTGGCATCATTTTCTTTCATTTTTCCGTTCTCTTTACCAAGAAGCCATCAGACAGATGACTGAAGCATGGATAGGAAGACAGAATCCCACGCACCACACAAAATAGGTCCCATGACCCGCCCCCACCTCCTCAGCACCACCTTCGGGTGCGGCTTCTTCCTCTCCCCAAGTGACATTATTACGACTGAACACACCTGCGTGCCCCTTGGATCTAGCTAATTCTGAGTCCATTTTGTAGTCTGGCCTCAGGATGCAGAAACGAGGGAGAAACCCCGGGCGCTCCAGGGTAGCTTGAACTGCGGCTCCAACAGCACTTAGTTATGAGGATTAAATGAGATTGTACATAGATGGTGCTTAGCTCAGCACCTGGCACATTGCAAGCTAGTAAATGGCAAGTGCTTATATCAGGACTGTTTTATTCTTTTAAGATTTCCTCGTGTCTAATTAATGTTCACCCCCACTTAGTTCTTGATACATTCCTTGTTCCGTGGGATCAATAGATGTTAGCTTCATCTTCCGTTTTCCCCATCCGTGATTCCACTCTCTCTCATCTTGCTTCCACTCAGATTTGGTCAAGAAAGATTTGTAAGGTGATTGAATTATTACTGCAGAGATGGGGAAAGGTCATTCTGTCGCTCCCACGGGCAGGCACCCACTCTCAGGGCCTTCGCCACTGCACCTCAGGCTTGGGGGTCTGCTGGTTCCAGCCACCTGCAGGCTCACCCACGTGGGACGGGGGCCTGTGTCCCCTTCAGCTGAATGGGGGGAGCAGGGGACTATGAATGACTAAGTATCTCAGGCTTTTAAAGAAGTTTATGAATACTGTAGTCTTCATGTTGTCACAGCCAGGACTGGACACAACCCAGTGAAAAGCTGAATGACGGGCACAGCCCCACCACACAGCTCTACTCCACAAGAAAACTGCATGAGCTATTTACTAGTAAGCTCAACAACATGAAGAAATCTCAGGATAATTGTGCTGAGTGAAAGAAGCCAAACCAAAAAACAAAACACAAAGCAAAACAGACCACAACAGAGAGTACATTTACTGTGATTCCATGCACAGTAGTTTCTAGAACACGGAAAGCTAATCTGTGGTGAGAGAAAGTTGCCTGGCATTGGGGGGAGGGCACGGGTTGTCAGTCATGGCGGTGACAGCATTACACGGGGACACATGGATCAAAACTCACCCACATCGGGGCGCCTGGGTGGCTCAGTTGTTGGGCGTCTGCCTTCGGCTCAGGTCACGGTCCCAGGGTCCTGGGATCGAGCCCCATATTGGGCTGCCTGCTCGGCGGGAAGCCTGCTTCTCCCTCTCCCGCTCCCCCTGCTTGTGTTCCCTCTCTCTCTCTCTCTCTCTCTCTCTGTCAAAATAAATAAATAAAATCTTAAAAAAAAAAAAAACTCCCCCACATCCACATTTCCAAATCGTTCAGTGTAGCCCCCCCCCCCGCCAGCCGTCCCTCAGCAAAGCTGGTAAAAAATACAACCATCTCATCAAATCATTACACTATATACCTAAAACGAATACAGTGTTATATGTCAATTATTATCTCAAAAAAAAAGCCATCTCTTAAAATAAAACTTGGTAAGGGCACAAAGGAAATGGAGTCAACCTACTTATTTTCTTTTTCAGAATGTGAAACCCTTGTCCTATTTCATGCTGTTTCTCGTTAAACGCGCTACCTCTTCACCCTCTTGTTCAATAAGGCCAGGCTGCAGGGCCAGCAGCACAGCCCCCGCGGACACGGTGGCCACTAAGTGTACGCCTGGCAGGAAAGTAGTTTGTCATGCTTTCCGCATGAAATTTACCTGGAAAGGTAATAGCTAAACCCAGTAGCGTAAGGAGCTGCCACTTGATCTTTGACCAAAGCTCTTCCTCCCCTACGAACAATTGGGCTAACTTTCCAATAACATTCATCAGGACCCCCGCCTGTCGGCTACTACACTTTCAAATTTAGAAAAAGAAACCCGTGTTTGCTATTTGCAACCCAAGATGGACAAGAATTTCTTGTGTGTAAAGCAACGGAAGCTCGTGTGAATCACTGCACACCTTGAGACACTCTTGTTCACCTGCACAGGAAATGCACACAGGACTTATGAGCAAAAGGCAATTGTTTGTGGTTTGCAGGCTCCTGGGTTGAAACTTGCCTCATGGGAGAATTTGGAAGTTTTTCCCACTCCAACTAGTGTTTTTTGTGCTTTTGTTGGATTTTAGTGGAAGGACCTTTCATGTCAATTTTGCTCTCCTTCCAATGTAAATGGACTGAAGAGCTCTTTCAAGGGTGTCCCCACCTGGCTGTCTTGCTGGGTTTCGCTTAGATCCTGTTTTTCATTTGCAAAGAGCATTACCTTCAGAAAGGATAACGTAACCGGTCAGTTTCTTTCTTCCCCACCGATCACCTTGGTGAGAAGCTGCCACCCTGCTTCCAGCCCTGCCTGCGTTGTGGTGCTCATGCCGAATGCCAGTGATTTGGTGTTGGTTGGATTCCAGACTATCACTTTCAAGTAATTTCCTCGTGAACCAAACACCTGAACTGCACACCCCCCAGTTGCCTGTAGCAGTGGAAATGCCAGATGGGTCAGATTATCTGATTACCCACTGAGATTTGAACAGAACCAGAGAGTAGGACTGAAACTGTTTTGTGAATCTAGTGCATCACTCATTAACACTGCTTAACATTTAATTTCAAAGAATCCAGTGATCCCCAGACAACTAGGGTGTGGAGGAGAGATTTAAGTGTCGATTAAGCTAAACTGTCAGTTAATTGGAAATATGATGGCGTAGTTTTAATTCTTCCAAAGCATCACATGATTTCACAAATGCATGGTCCCTCCTTGTCTGTGGTCAATCCTAGTATTTGATTTGCAGTGAGGAATAAAAGGTGTTCTCTCAACATGTGACAGTGATTAAATGTTAAATTAATTTTATTATTTTCAAAAATTGAATGTGTAAAAGGTAAATTTGTATTAAATAAGTCATATTTGGAAGAAAAAGTCAAATTTGATACAGTTGTAAATTATTATGAGCTAATTTTATTAACTTGAAAGAATTATGAAATAAAAATTACATTAGCACCAAGTACATACACTCTTTTGTTGTAGGACAGAGGGCTTTCCTTTTCAAACAAGCATCTTTAAACGAATTTACTGCACTAACCCCAGGTATAGGGCAGCCCAGATGTTTCCTCCTCTGTTGAAAGGGCACACATACAGAAGGAAGGCCAGCTAGCGCAAAAATCGGCAAATCCACATGCCGGGAGCAAAGGTCAGGATGGATCCCAGAGAGGTGAAGAGCACTAATCACTCACAGCAGGGGGGCTGAGCTTTCACTCTCCCCAGTGCTGATTTGTTTGTGAAGTAAAATCATTCTTTCAGTTACTGCCTTAGCAGAGGAATACAGTCAGTAACTTCATGACTCAAAATCAGTGCAGCAAAAATATTAGCCCTGATTTGATTTTAAATAAAGATAAGGTTTTAAAGGGAAAAAAAAAAAACTTCTGATAATTTCACTGTTTGACCCTAAAACATTACATACCTCATTTCTAGACAAGACATACTCCTCACCCCAAATAGGGGTGGACCATCTTGTCCAATGTGTGACTCTGAGCCTGTGTTGGCCCACGTGGACACCATGTGTTGGCCCAGGTAGGCACCATGTGTCTGCTCAGGTGGGCGCCGAGTGCTGGCTCAGGTGGGCACCATGTGTCTGCTCAGGTGGGCACCGTGTGCCATCCCAGGTGGGCACCGTGTGCTGGTTCAGGTGGGCACCGTGTGTCTGCTCAGGTGGGCATCGTGTGCTGGTTCAGGTGGGCACCGTGTGTCTGCTCAGGTGGGCACCATGTGCTGGTTCAGGTGGGCACCGTGTGTCTGCTCAGGTGGGCACCATGTGCTGGTCCAGGTAGGTATCATGTGCTGGTTCAGGTGGGCACCGTGTGTCTGCTCAGGTGGACACTCTGTGCCAGCCCAGGTGGGCATCATGTGCTAGTTCAGGTGGGCACCGTGTGTCTGCTCAGGTGGACACCGTGTGCCATCCCAGGTGGGCATCGTGTGCTGGTTCAGGTGGACACCGCATGCCTGCTCAGGTGGACACTCTGTGCCAGCCCAGGTGGGCACGGTGTTTTTAGGTGTCCTGTGGTCACTTTCATTGGCAGCCCTCCTCTTCTGAGCCTGTTACACTCCCTCCAAGCAGGAGAACACCAAAGGGAACTCTTATCAGGAAACTCTGGGTCCAACACTACTAGCTTCATCTGACTATTCAGTGAAAATTATGGGCAACCAAAACGACTGCATAGTTTCAAGGATGACCTGGCCTGCAGGCTGGTGTGGTGCAGGGGTGTGGGCGGGCCAGCAGCCCAGCTAGGGTGAGAGGCAGGGGAAGCTATCTAGAGCTGGAGGCCCCACTGGGACTCTCTGTCCTCTCTCAAAGCCCTTGACTGTCTTCCATTGTAAGTTTTTGATATCTATCCATCACAGAACAGTGGCTTTCTGTGAAGAATGGCCTCCCATCACTGTCCTCGTGTGACAGGGACCTCAGTGGGAGCACACACCATGAGTCTTGCTCACAACATCGGGCTCACGACCGACGTCCAGGGCTCTGTCAGGGTCCTCTCCTTGCCTGTCTGCTTCTCCGTGTGCTGACCCAGAGCCCCTGCCTCGCACATGGAGTTGAAGATTGCAGGTCACCCAGGGCCTGGGGATTGCTCAGGAATAGCAACCCCCGCTGCTGGGCATTGTGACTGCCCAGGCCACACATCTCTGTCCCCCTTGGCCCTGTGTCACAGACAGTCCAGGTGGGGAACACGTTCTGTCTGCTCCACCGTAGCCACACCCGTGAGGACAGGAGCTCTGAGCCCCCTCCCGCCTGCTTTCCCTCTGCACCTGTGCCCCCAGCTCACGCTCCTACCCGCTCAGGCCTCTTACCGGTTCATGGTGCCACTCCCATGGTCTGAGATAAGATGCTCCGTAGTCCCAAAGTGTAATTAAGGCTGTGACTGGCTGGGGGCCCCCTGGTATATGCACAGCCCGGGCGGCAACGTCACTGTAGCTCAGACTTTGCACCTGGAAGTGAAAAGCTACAATAGCTGGTGTTTGAGAAAGAAGCATTGTACCCCCAACATGCCAATGAAGCAGTCTGCACTGTTTCTTATTTTTTAAAAATCTCTTTGTATAAAGAATAGCGTTGCTTCTCTGGGTGTTCTGTCACCATGCCCCCTCCCGCCTGCCAGCCATCGCCCCCGCTCCGTGCACCCCGCCCCCAGGCTGGCCTGACTCCCGGGCCTGAGGACAGCAGCACCTCCAGAAAAGGACACAATGATGGACCACATCATGTTCATTTCCTCTTAGTGTGTCAGGAAAAGGTGATTACATATCATCTCATTTCATGGTTACAACTGCCTTGAAGAAAAACTCTCCTGCTGGAACCAAAACTCACAGATTAAACCAAAATAAATAAATAAATAAAGCAAAGCCTTGATATTTCCTTAAAACAAAGTATCACTTAATTTTTAGAAACACGACTAACTTTTCTCTGGAAATTATTCAATGGATAGTTCCAGAAAGTCCCTGCACTCGTAAGATACACGGAGGGTCTTGTGTTCTTACAGGTGTTTGAACCTTGAAGGGATCTGGTCACCACGTGACCCTCTCAGTGTCTCCAGTCAGAATGCGGCAGGGACACATCGAGGGACAAACACAGAGACGTCGACGTTCAGTGGTTCTGGATGGTTCTGGATGGTTCTGGATGGTTCCAAGTGAACTGCCTTTGCTGACTTTGAATTCCCAGCCAGAGTCATTCTGGTCTCTCTGAGGAATGCCAACATGGCAGATGTGGACAAGAAGGTAGTGGAATTGGTTCAATCTTTAATTGTAGAATTTTTTAAATTCCACAAATTTTATTTACTGATTTATAATCTTCTTCTCTATAACATAAATGATTTATGCTTCATTAAATAACAGATTCACAGAATTGCTTGAATACTGGTTATTTTTGTTTGAATTATTTTAATTATTTATATTTGGGGCCCTATGTTTTCATGGTCATTTATTTGTTTTACTATTTCTCCTTATCTACACAGCCCAAAGTATGTGATCATCTGTTTCTCATAATTTTTTTATTTGTTTTTTACACATACGGGTTTATTGTGTTCACAGTAATAAGCTGTTTTAAAAAAACTGAAAACATTTTGCTAATTACTGAAAGGGGGGAATACATACAGTACCCAGAAAATGTCATTTAAAATATTACATCTGTTTTCTATTTTTAAACCTTCATTACTTCCAATTCAACTTCTCTAATCACAACTTACGCCGCATATTAATTGTTGAACCAGATTTATCAAAAACCGTCTTTTATATAAAATCATCCAGAAGATAATTTCAGAGAAGGCTGGTAACACAGATGATCACGATGCTTCCTGCCCCAGCAGATGCACTATAATGACACAGACATTGTTCGTATTAAATACTCTATTTCCAATGCATGGGATGTTCCCTTATCCCTTAAATGTCTGTTTCTGGTACATTTTTCTGGGCTAATGAAGCACCACAGACTTCTGTGGGCTGAGACAATATTTGCACTTAACGATGATAATAACCCAGCAGACATGACTCAATATTTGAGGATAAGAGTGAAGTTTCCAGCCTTAAAGAAACATATTTTTTGATTGTTCTCCTTTTTGAAGTTAGTCATGTGTGGTTCAGAAGGGAAATTATGCATAAATCCACGCTGAGAAAGGAGGTGTTAAAAATCATCATTGTAAATGGTGATTTGATCCGGAATCACGGGTTAGCATATTCTGTCAGAGAACTGATGTTCAGAGCTGCAGGAGAAAATGCATAAGCATGGGAGGTGAGTGTTTAACATCACTGGGTCAAGAGCCCTTAGAAGAATATAAAAATCTCTGAAGCCTCAAACCGGGAAAACTGCATTTTTAGCCAAGTATGCAAAATTTTCTGTAGTTTCAGAAAGTTTACAGACTCTTTGAAACTCATCCATTGATGCCATAAAGCCCGTGAACCATACCAGATAGAAAGCTATCTTTACCTAAGAATATTAAAATTATTTACATATTCTCTGGGAGTTCATTGTATCTGCCAGAATATTTTCAGTAGAAACCCTGAAACAATCTGGTTCGGAAGGAAATGAATCTTCTGGCTCTTTCCTGAATTTTCTGTTCATTTTTCCTCAGCATCTCCACACTTCCTCTGACTCTCACAGAAGACCCCACCCAGGAGCTCATGCGCCCGGGAGCACCCAGCACAGTACTCCCCACCTGTAAGATGTCTTCTGCTCCCTTCTCCTTCTTCTTCTTGCTTTCTTATGAATTTATTGTGTGCTTTTTTCATAATTCCATGTCATTTCTTTCATTGGCTTATTTACTATGCCTCTTTTTTAATGGCTGTCTCAGGATTTAGAGTGTATTTCCCAATAATTACATGTCCCATAAGGTAATATTATCCTGCCTCATATCCAGTATAAGAACCTTACAACACGTACTGTAGTTGTCTCCCTGTTGGTTTTTGTGGCCAAAGTTGTCATACAACTACTTCTTTGTATGTATATTTTTATATTTAGTTTTAAACAGTCTATTTACTCTAAAGTAGATTTTTAAAGATGTAAGGGAAAATCTTCTATATTTTCCACGTATACACCATTTTGGATGGTTTTTATCTTTAGATGTAGATCTGTTCCACAGAACAGATCTACATTTACATTTCCACAGAAATGACGTTGTATTTCTGTTTGCAGACTTCCTTCAACATTTTTGGTTGTGCTGGTGAGCTCATGACAAATTATTTCAGCTTTTATATTGCTGGAAATGTTTACTTTACTTCATCTTCATTTTGAAAGATATTTTAGTAATATCAGAGTAGAAATGAACCAATGCAAGTACAGTCAATCTGTTATTGACAAGGTGCCAAAGCAAATCAATAGAGTATAATAAGCTTTACACCCGACAGCGCTGTAACAAGCGGACATCCATGCGCGTCACGGCAAACCTGAACCCGCCATACCTACGTCATGTATGACATTCAATTCAAGATGGAGTGTGTGCCTGAATATAGGAACTAATAGTATAACACTTCTTTAAGAAAACAAAGGAGATAATTTTAGTAACTTTGAGTTTTTAAAGAGCATTCTTAACAACACAGAAATCACCAAGTATAAAATTTAAAAAGTGAACATTAGACTTCCTAAAACTTTTGAACTATTTAATTTCAAAAGACACTTATAAAAACTAAGAGGCAAAACCCAGACTTGGAAACACATAGCACAACATGTATCCAACAAAGAATTCGTGTCTAGAACATATGAAGAACAATTACAGCTCAACGATAGGAAGGAAAACTACCTAATTAAATAATAGGCAAAATTTTTGAGCACGCACTTTACCAGAGAAGACATGTGAATAGCAAATAAGCAATAAGAAGTTGTTCTCAGTGGTTAGCTGTTAGGAAAGTGCAAATTAAAATCACAATGAGATGCTATTATATCAGAATACTTAAATTTGAAAACCCCGGCCATGCCAAGTTTTGGCAAAGATATGGAGCCACTACGATCCCCATATGCCACTGGGGAGAGTGCAGAGTGGAGCCATCACCTCACAAAACAGCTGGGAAATCCTTCAACAGGTGAGTGAATGCACAATCCGTGGTGCATCAGATAAGGGAATGTTACTCTGTGCTGAACAGAAAGGCGCTATCAAGCCAGGAAGAGACATGGAGGAAACCTAAACACACATTGTTAAGAGAAAGAAGTCAATCTGAAGAGTTTACACCTTGTATGATTCTGCCAGATGACATTCTGGAAAAGGCAGAACTATGCCTTGATAGGGCACTCAGCTGGTCCAGTAGGAAGAGCATGCGATTCTGGATCTTGGGGTCGTGAGTTTGAGTCCCACACTGGGTGTGGAGATTACTTAAATGAATAAAGATTTTTAAAAACTAAAAATAAGAAGATCAGTCTTGTCAGGGTTTTGGGGAAGGGGGAGATGAAGAGGGGAAGGATAGGGGATCTTTAGGGCAATGAAACTATCCTGTATAATACTGCAGTGGTGGATACATGTCATACCTTTGTCAAAACCCATAAGTTATACAACACAAAAAGTAAACTCCAATTTAAGCTATGGATTTTAGTAAGTAATAATTATCTATATTCATCAATCATAACAAATATACAACAACTCATGATGCTAAATAACACAGAAAACTGTGGGAGAGGGGAAGGAGTATATGGGAATTCTCCATAATTTCTGCTCGTTTTTGTGTAAACCTAAATTTTTTCTAAAAAATAAAGTATATTCATATGTAAAAAAAAGAGGTTGGCATTTTACTTTCTTTTTTTTAAGATTTTATTTATTGGGGGGCTGAGCAAGATGGCAGAGGTGTAGGAGACCTAGATTTCGTCTGGTCTCAGTAATTCAGCTGAATAGGGATCAAACCATTCTGAACACCTACGAACTCAACAGGAGATTGAAGAGGAGAGTAGCAACAACACTCTGAACAGAGAAGCGACCACTTTCTGGAAGGTAGGACGTGCGGAGAAGTGAATCCGAGGCGATATTCGGGAGGATAGACGGCGGGGGAGGGGCCCTCCGCCGGCCGCTTCTGGCAAGTGCTAGAGCCGCGGAGCACAAAATCGGACCTTTTAGAAGTCGGCTCCGCGGAGGGACGTCGCTCCAGTGGCTAAGCGGGGGGTGGAACCCTCGCGGGACAGTGTGGTCTCAGGACCCTTGGGGTCACAGAGAGACCGGGGGTGCCTGAGTGCGGCAGAGCTCCCAGGTATCGGAGCGGGGAAGCCGGCTGCAGAGACGGAGCAGAGGCGCGGGCTCTCAGCTCGGGGTTGCCGTAAACTGTGATCCGCAGCCCAGTCGGGCCACTGCTCCTCCAGCAGGGACCCAACAAGCGGCAGAGCCGGGGAGACTCCCCTCCTTCCCACGGGAGGAGCGGCGCGGGAGC
>NW_027397073.1:553508-558227 GCF_003265705.2 Callorhinus ursinus | reverse complement strand
GGGTCGGGTGCCAGAGATAGAAACGCTCGGTCACAGGCCGGGTGAGCACGGAGTGCGGCCGGAGACCGGGGACACGGGAGTGACTGCTGTTCTCTGGGGGCACACTGAGGAGCGGGGCCCCGAGTTCTCAGCTCCTCCGGGCGGAGATTGGGAGGCCACCATTTTCACCCTGGTCCTCCAAAGCTGTACGGAGAGCTTGCAGGGAACAAAAGCTCCTGAGAGCAAACCCGAGCAGCTTGCTTAGCCCGGACTGACAAGAGCGGGGCAATTCCGCCTCCGACAAAGACATTTGGGAACCACAGCAACAGGCCCCTCCCCCAGAAGATCAGCACGAACAGCCAGCAAGCCAAGACCAAGTTTACCGATCAAGGAGAACGGGAAAACTCCAGCGCTAGGGGAATACTGCACAAAGAATTAATGGCTTTTTTACCATGATTCATTAGTTCATCAAACTTAATTTTTTTAACTGTGTTTTTTTTCATTTTTCTTTTTCCCTTTTCAACCAACATCTTATCAATCCCTTTTTAAAAAAAAAAAGCATTTTTTATTTTTCATTTTTAGAGTCATATTTTATCCCTTCATAGTAGTTACCCTTATTTTTGGCATATATATATAAGTTGTTCTCTCTTTAAAATTTTGAGATACAATTTCTTCTAACAGATCAAAATATACCCTAAATCACTAGTGTATGGCTTTGTATTAGTCTCCTGCCTGATCACATTCTCTTCCTCTTTTTTCTCTTTTTTTTTTAAATCTTCTTCTTTCTTTTTTCAAACAACTTATCTTATCAATTCCTTTTATAAAATCTTTTATAATTTTCATCTTTACAATCTTCTTCAATCCCTTCATTGTATCAACCCTTATTTTGTACAAATATGTCTTTCTTCCTTTAAAATTTTAGGAGGCACTTTTTTCTAACAGACCAAAATACGCCCAAAATCTAGTGTGTGGCACTGATCTATGCACTAGCCTGATCATATTTGATCATATTCTGCTTTTTTTGTATTGTTCTGTTTTTGTTTTTATCTTTTTTTCTTTTTTTTTCTCTTTCTTTTTTCTTTCTCTCCCTTTCTTTTCCCCTGGTTTCAGGTCTTTTCTGATTTGTATACAATATATATGCTGGGAACGTTGTTAACCTGTTAGCATTTTGTTCTCTCATTCATCTATTCTCCTCTGGACAAAATGACAAGACGAAAAAAATCACCTCAGCAAAAAGAACAAGAGGTAGTACCCTCTGCCAGGGACCTACTCAATATGGACATTAGTACGATGTCGGACCTAGAGTTCAAAATCATGACTTTAAAGATACTAGCTGGGCTTGAAGAAAGCGTGGAAGTTATTAGAGAAACCTTTCTGGAGAAATAAAAGAACTAAAATCTAACCAAGTCGAAATCAAAAAGGCTATTGATGAGGTGCAAACAAAAATGGGGGCACTAACTGCTAGGATAAATGAGGCAGAAGAGAGAATCAGTGATATAGAAGACCAAATGTTGGAAAATAAAGAGGTTGAGAAAAAGAGAGATAAACAACTACAGGATCACGAGGGCAGAATTCGAGAGATAAATGATACAATAAGACGAAACAACATTAGAATAATTGGGATCCCAGAAGAAGAAGAGAGAGAGAGGGGGGCAGAAGGTATATTGGAGCAAATTATAGCAGAGAACTTCTCTAATGTGGGGAAGGAAACAGGCATCAAAATCCAGGAGGCACAGAGAACCCCTCTCAAAATCAATAATAATGGGTCAATACCCCGACATCTAAAAGTAAAACCTATGGGTCTCAGAGACAAAGAGAAAATCCTGAAAGCAGCTCAGGAGAAGAGATATGTAACCTATAATGGTAGAAACATTAGACTGGCAACAGACCTATCCACAGAGACCTGGCAGGCCAGAAAGGACTGGCATGATATCTTCAGAGCACTAAATGAGAAAAATATGCAGCCAAGAATGCTATATCCAGCTAGGCTCTCATTGAAAATTGAAGGAGAGATAAAAAGCTTCCAGGACAAACAAAAACTAAAGGAATTTGCAAACACGAAACCAGCCCTCCAAGAAATATTGAAAGGGGTCCTCTAAGCAAAGAGAGAGCCTAAAAGCAGCATAGATCAGAAAGGAACACAGACAATATACAGTAACAGTCACCTTACAGGCAATCCAGTGGCACTAAATTCATACCTTTCAATAGTTACCCTGAATGTAAATGGGCTCAGTGCCCCAATCAAAAGACACAGGCTATCAGATTACATTAAAAAACAAGACCCATCAATATGCTGTCTGCAAGAGATTCATTTTAGACCCAAAGACACCCCCAGATTGAAAGGGAGGGGGTGGAAAATGATTTACCATGCTAATGGACACCAAAAGAAAGCTGGGGTGGCAATCCTTATATCAGAAAAATTAGATTTTAAAACAAAGACTGTAATAAGAGATGAGGAAGGACACTATATCCTACTTAAAGGGTCTATCCAACAATAAGATCTAACAATTGTAAATATCTATGCCCCTAACATGGGAGCAGCCAATTATATAAGGCAATTAATAACAAAAGCAAAGAAACACATTGACAACAATACAATAATAGTGGGAGACTTTAACACCCCCCTGACTGAAATGGACAGATCATCTGAGCAAAAGATCAACAAGGAAATAAAGACTTTAAATGACAAACTGGACCAAATGGACTTCACAGACATATTGAGAACAATCCATCCCAAAGCAATGGAATACACATTCTTCTCTAGTGCCCATGGAACATTCTCCAGAATTGATCACATCCTAGGTCACGAATCAGGTCTCAACCGGTACCAAAAGATTCGGATTATTCCCTGCATATTTTCAGACCACAATGCTTTGAAACTAGAACTCAATCACAAGAGGAAAGTCAGAAAGAACTCAAATACATGGAGGCTAAAGAGCATCCTACTAAAGAATGAATGGGTCAACCAGGAAATTAAAAAAGAATTAAAAACATTCATGGAAACCAATGAAAATGAAAACACAACTGTTCAAAATCTTTGGGATACAGCAAAGGCCATCCGGAGAGGAAAGTATATAGCAATACAAGCCTTTCTCAAGAAATAAGAAAGGTCTCAAATACACAACCTAAGCCTACACCTAAAGGAGCTGGAGAAAGAACAGCAAATGAAGCCTAAACCCAGCAGGAGAAGAGAAATCATAAAGATCAGAGCAGAAATCAATGAACTAGAAACCAAAAGAACAGTAGAATAGATCACCGAAACTAGGAGCTGGTTCTTTGAAAGAATTAACAAGATTGATAAACCCCTGGCCAGACTTATCCAAAAGAAAAGAGAAATGACCCAAATCAACAAAATCATGAATGAAAGAGGAGAGATCACAACCAACACCAAAGAAATACAAACAATTATAAGAACATATTATGAGCAACTCTATGCCAGCAAATTAGATAACCTGGAAGAAATGGGTGCATTCCTAGAGATGTATCAACTATCAAAATTGAACCAGGAGGAAATAGAAAACCTGAACAGACCTCTAGCCACTAAGGAAATTGAAGCAGTCATCCAAAATCTCCCAAGAAACAAAAGCCCAGGGCCAGATGGCTTCCCAGGGGAATTCTACCAGACATTTAAAGAAGAATTAATACCTATTCTCCTGAAACTGTTCCAAAAAATAGAAATGGAAGGAAAACTTCCAAACTCATTTTATGAGGCCAGAATTACCTTGATCCCAAAACCAGACAAAGACCCCATCAAAAAGGAGAATTACAGACCAATATCCTCGATGAACATGGATGCAAAAATTCTCACCAAAATACTAGCCAATAGGATCCGACAGTACATTAAAAGGATTATTCACCACGACCAAGTGGGATTTATCCCTGGGCTGCAAGGATGGTTCAACATCCACAAATCAATCGATGTGATACAATACATTAACAAAAGAAAGAACAAGAATCATATGATCCTCTCAATAGATGCAGAAAAAGGATTTGACAAAGTACAGCATCCTTTCTTGATCAAAACTCTTCAGAGTATAGGGATAGAGGGTACATACCTCAATATCATAAAAGCCATCTATGAAAAACCTACAGCGAATATCATTCTCAATGGGGAAAAGCTGAGAGCTTTTCCCCTAAGGTCAGGAACGCGGCAGGGATGTCCACTCTCACCACTGCTATTCAACATAGTATTAGAAGTCCTAGCCACAGCAATCAGACAACAAAAAGAAATCAAAGGCATCCAAATCGGCAAAGAGGAAGTCAAACTCTCACTCTTTGCAGATGATATGATACTGTATGTGGAAAACCCAAAAGACTCCACCCCAAAACTGCTAGAACTCATACAGGAATTCAGTCAAGTAGCAGGATATAAAATCAATGCACAGAAATGGCATTCCTATACACCAACAACAAGACAGAAGAGAGACAAATCAAGGAGTCGATTCCATTTACAATTGCACCCAAAACCGTAGGATACCTAGGAATAAATTTAACCAAAGAGGCAAAGGATCTGTACTCAGAAAACTATAAAATACTCATGAAAGAAATTGAGGAAGACACAAAGAAATGGAAAAATGTTCCATGCTCATGGATTGGGAGAACCAACATTGTGAAGATCTCAATGCTACCTAGAGCAATCTACACATTCAATGCAATCCCCATCAAAATACTATCCACTTTTTTCAAAGAAATGGAACAAAGAATCCTAAAATTTGTATGGAACCAGAAGAGACCCCGAAT